>NC_056741.1:1943644541-1943814541 GCF_019279795.1 Protopterus annectens
GCAGATGAATCTGCTGGGTACTCCCAACTCCCCTGTATGCCCCTGCCGTCCAGATGAGCCCCCCATGCAAATTCTGAGGCATCTGTGGTGAGAGTCTGGCTGGCAGGTGATGGGTGGAAAGGCAGACCCCTGTTCTGAGAACAGGCTGTCACCCACCAGAGGAACTACATTTGTAGACAGGGAATTAGGGGAAGAGTCAAGTCTAAGTCCTGTGTGTGTTGACACCAAAGATTCTTGAGGTACCATTGAAGTTTTCTCATATGCAGCCTTGCATATGGTATCATCAGAATACATGAAGCCATGAACCCCAGTGCTTGCAGGAATTGCCTTGCAGAGAGCTGGGTCATGCTTGCCAAGTTCATGAAGTAAGCCGAAAGATCTTCTTGCTTCTCTTGAGGGAGGAATACCATCTGGGTGGCTGTATTCAGACTTGCTCCAAGGAAAACAATTTCCCTTGTAGGAACCAACTTTGACTTCTTTTCGTTGAGTGTGTAACCCAAAGAGGTGAGAATGTTCTTCACGAAGTCCAAATCCTTTTCTAGTTGTTCTGGGGTTTTGCTTGAATGAGACAGTCGTCCAGGTAAGGATAAATTTGAATGTTTCTCTGCCTGCAAAAAGCAATGGCTGGAGCCAGGCACTTCGTAAAAACTCTGGGAGCAGTAGATAAGCCAAAGGGCAATGCAGAGAACTGAAAGTGTTGCTCCCCAGCCCTGAACCGAATGAACTGCCTGCAAATTTCCTTTATTGGGATGTGCAGATAAGCCTCCTTGAGATCCAAAGTTACCATCCATGAATCCTTGCCCAGCATGGGTACTACCTGTTGAAGAGTGAGCATCTTGAATTTGGGAATCACCAGAAAAGTGTTTAGAATAGACAGATCCAGAATTGGGTTCCAGGTGCCCCCTTTTTTGGGTACCAGAAAAAGTCTTGAATAAAAACCTAGGCCTGCCTGATTTGCAGGAACTGGCTCTATAGCCCCCATAATCAGTTGTGAAGAAATTTTATTTTCTACCTCTGCTCTGAGAGTTCTGGGTATGTCTGGGTACCTTTGTAGAACAGGGAAGGTGTGAAATTAAAACTTGTAACCTTGGTTTACTATTGAGCACCCATTTGTCTGTGATGGTAGACCATACCTCTGCGAACCTGGCTAACCTTCCCCCCAAAGGAAACCCAGGGCCTGCAGAGGTAGGCACAAGAAGGCCTGAGTCATTGAGAATGCTTGCTTTGGGAAGCTGGCTTAGAACTCCCCGATTTAGCAGAATAAGAATGCTATTGTTTAGCCCGTTGAGGGGCAGAAGTCTGCCCTGTGGAAGATATGAAACCCCTAGGCCTAGAGCAACCCTGCTTTCCAGGATCAGGGAAAGACCAATTCTTGGAAGGATAATGCCTACTAAATCAAGGAGGCTGAACCCGAAGGAAATCTTTTACAGCTTGCATAGATTTCGCCTTATCCTCCCAACTTCTTCAGTACCTCCTCAGCCTTATTACCAAAAAGATTATCTTTGTGCAAAGGAACATCCAGCAATTTAGATTTAACAGGTTCAGAAAGAGGCTGCTCCCTGAGCCAAGCATGCCTTCTAATAATGGAAAGTACAGTTTTGTGCCTACCATAAATGTAGATGTTCGAGTGCTAATACAGCTGCAGTCGGGTTCTCCTGCCGTCAGGCGGGTCCTCGGTTGGCCGAATTCCAAAGTCTAGGTCTGGCGTCGGTTGTCGTCACTTCTTCCCTGACGTCAGTGCGCCAGGGGTATAAAAGAACCAGCAGACGACATTTTCTTCAGTTTTTCTTGCCCCAGATGTCAGGCGCCCCCAGAAGGAAGGCAATACATAAATTTGTGTAATAAAGCAATGCAATATAATCAAAATACAGTAGTTGCAAGCAAATACACCATAAAATAATAACCCAATCAGGTTGTATGAGGAGGTGTTAGCCAATAGGCCTGTCCCAAGAGGGGAAAGGAGGGAGGGAAACCTGGATTGCAGCTGTATTAGCACTCGAACATCTACATTTATGGTAGGTACAAAACTGTACTATGTTCATCGTGCATACAGCTGCAGTCATAACAGATGGGTAGAATCCCAAAGCTAAGAAAGGGGTGGTAGGCACTAGGTGGAACTAGGAGGAGCCAGAATGCCCTGCAAGACTGCAGTGGCAAAGCCTGCTCTAGTTTTGGAGTATAATGGTAGGTGGTAGTGCTTGGAGAAGGTATGCACAGAACTCCAAGTGGCTGCTTCCAAAATATCTTTGGTAGGAACTCCTCTGAGGAAGGCTGCAGAGGTAGCTGTGACCCTTGTGGAGTGAGATCTGATGCCTGCAGGTACAGTTTTACCATGAAGAGAGTAACAAAAGCGTATGCAGTGGGCTATCCATTTTGAGATTGTCTGTTTGGAAATTGGCTTCCCTTGAGCTCCTATAGCATAGGACACAAAGAGCTGTTCTGATTTTCTGAAAGGCTTTGTTCTGTCCAAATAATAACGCAGCTGTCTGTGGATGTCCAAGGAATGTAGTAGTCTCTCCCCTTTGTTTTGAGGATTAGGGTAGAAGGTAGGTAAGTGTATAGCCTGATTCAAAGCTACCCTCGATACCACCTTTGGCATAAAGGACGGGTTGGTTCGTAAGGAAACTCTGTCCTGATGGAAGATGATAAAAGGCTGCACAGCCATGAGGGCTTGTAGTTCCGATACCCTACGAGCTGAGGTGATAGCCAGAAGGAAAGCTGTTTTCCAGGACAAATATTGCAAATCTGTTGAGGCAGCTGGCTCAAAAGGAGGCAAGGTCAGCTTTTCTAGAATGAAATTGAGATCCCAAGCAGGTATTGGTTGTTTCCTTGGGGGTTTTATATTCTTAGCCCCTCTGAGGAACTGTCTTAAGAGGGGGTGAGAGAATAAGTGTTGTATTCTGCAGAAATGGCTGAGGCATGGATTTTGATGGAGGAGAATGAAAGTCCACTGCTTAGCAGCTCAGCTAGATACTGTAATATTTGAGGTAAATTCAGTTTTCCAGGATTCTGGCCTTTTTTCTCATTCCAGGCACAAAACCGTTTCCATTTTGCAGAGTAAGCTTTTCTAGTAGATGGTCTTCTGGCCTCCAAAATGACATCTTGCACCTCCTTGGAGAGTAGGGTTTGTTGTGATGTTAAGGAATCTTCCATGCGGCCAGATTGAGTGTTTTCAGCTGACTGTGAAGAGTTTTGAAGCTGTGCTGGGTCAGAAGAAGAGGCATTAGAGGTAGGGTCCATGGGGGGGAATGCAACAGGCTCCTCAGGAGTGGGTACCAGTGCTGTCTTGGCCAGTCTGGAGCAATGAGAATCATCTTTGGTCTGTCTGCTCTAGTTTTTAATAGAACTTTGGGCAGCAGAGGAAGAGGTGGAAAGGCATAAACTGTCATTGTTGTCCAACTGAAAGAGAGAGCATCCACTGTCCAGGCCTGTGGATGAAAAGTCCTTGAGTAGAATTTTGTCAATTGGTGATTTTTGTGGGAGGCAGAGAGATCTATGTCTGGCCTTCCCCATGCTTGAATTATCTCTGTAAAAACTTGCCATATTTCTGCTTAAGTTGTCTGCCAGCGTGTTTTCCTTGCCTGGCAAGTACTGTGCTTGAAGTTCGATTTGTAATTCCAGAGCCATGTTCCAAAGTGACATGGCCAGCCTGCATAGGGGGTATGAATGGGTTCCTCCCTGTTTATGTACCACACATTACTGTGGTGTTGTCTGTCCTTATCAATAGTTGACCTGGATGCAGAAGGACTTTGAGAGCTATAATAGCATTTATTACTGCTAGCATTTCCTTTAGATTGATGTGAAGGTGCTTTTCTTTTTGGGACCATTTGCCCTGAATGCACCGATCTGTCATGTGCGCCCCTCATGAGAAGTCCGAGGCGTCTGTTGTGATGACTTGATTTGCTTGAGGCTTGCAGAAAGGGAGACCTGTGTTTGTTTGGCATGCTTGAGCCCACCACAGAAATTCCTTTTGAAGACATGGAATTAGTGGTATTATTGTTTCCAAACTGTGGCTGTGTTGAGACCATAGGTTCTTCAGGTACCATTGAAGTTTCCTCATATGCAGCTTTGCACATGGGATTAGTAGGATGCAAGATGCCATGAATCCCAGAGCCTGCAGGATTTTCCTTGCAGTCAGCCTGGTGAAATTTGCTAGTGTTCTGAAGTATTGAGTTAGTTGCCCCTGCTTCTCTGGCGTGAGGTAGGCCATCTGGGTGTTTGTGTCCAAGTTGGCAGCCAGGAAAATTATTTTCTGAGAGGGTATTAGCCTTGATTTCTTTTTGTTGACTGTGTATCCCAGAGAATTCAACAACATTATTACAAAAGCCAGATGTTTCAGAAGTATGTGCTTGCTGTCCGCTTGGATCAGGCAGTCGTCCAAATATGGGTATATTTGTATCCCTTGAAGTCTGCAGTAGGCAATTACTGATGCCAGGCATTTCGCGAATACTCTGGGCGCAGTAGATAAGCCAAAGGGCAATGCAGAGAATTGATAATGGGTTGAACCTGCAAGAAATCTGAGGTATCTTCTGCAATTTTGTCTGATTGGGACATGCAGGTATGCCTCCTTGAGGTCCAATGTTACCAGCCAAGACTCCTTGCCCAGCATGGGAAGAAGCTGCTGTAATGTGAGCATCTTGAATTTTGGTACAAGTAAAAATGTGTTTAGGATGGATAGGTCCAAAATAGGTCTCCAATCTTTTCCCTTCCTTGGTACCAGGAATAGTCTGGAATAAAAACCTTGACCTTGTTCGTGAGTAGGTACCTCTTGAATAGCTTTCATGTCCATGAGATCTGAAATTTGTCTTTGTGTCTCTGCCCTTTGATTGTGTGTCAGGTTTGGCATGCCTCTCATTTTTGGAAGGGTGTGAAAATGGCATCTGTAGCCTCTGTTTATAATGTCCAGGATCCATTTGTCTTTTGTGACAATATGCCAATTTTTTTGAAAATAATGCCAGTTTTCCGCCTAAGGGTGCTGCCATTTGAGCCTTGCTTGGCATGCAAAGTGTTAAGTCATTGGGCTTGCTTTCTGAATGGCTGCGAACTATCCTCACCACCTCTTTGTGTAGGAGCTTGCCATTGTCTGCCTCTAAACGATCCTTGAGATTGCCCTCTGCCCCTCGGGTGCCTGTATCTACCTCTTTGGGGTCTGTCCGTGGCTGGAAAGGACCAATTTTTGGAAGGCCAATTTCTACTGAAACGTGGAGGTTGTACCTGTAGAAAATCTTTCACTGTTTGCATTGATTTAGCCTTTTCCTCCATTTTCTTTAATACCTCCTCAGCTTTAACACCAAATAATACATCCTTTTGTAGAGGGGCATCTAGTAATTTAGCTTTGACATGAACTGGTAAGGTTTGCTCCTTGAGCCAGGCATGTCTACGTATGACTGATCCTGTAACAGCAGCTCTACATGAGGCCTCTAGAGCATCAAAACCACATTACAAGGTATATTTACCCACTTGTTCTGCACTATGCATCAAATCCTGCAGCTCCTTCAAGTCTGGTTGTTCAGGTTGTGACATTTTACTTCTCAACTGTGATAACAGAAACTGTTGGTACTTTAGCATATGGAACTGGCAGTTTAATGCCCTCATGGTTAAGGTGGCCGAGGTGTATACCTTTTTTCCCCACCTTTCTAAGGATCTGGAATCTCTCTCGGAAGGTAATGGGTTTTTAGCAGTGGAGGCCTTAATTCCCTTGGGGCCCTGTGAGATAGTTTCTGGGTCAGCCGCATGGCTTTTGTATAAAAATTGGTGTGAGTCAGGAACCCGGTAACACCTGTCAGGCTTGACTGGGGCTGGAGGTAAAGAATCCGGGGTTAAGTCAGGCCTCCGAGTACACATCATCTAGTATATGTCTAAGACAGGAGGTATAGCCAGAGGTCTGTGCTGGGGTAGCAAGAGAAAATCCCTAAGCCTTTTCTTGGAATCCAAGTACTCTTGGCCTTCCCAGTGGAAGTGTTCCCTTAAGGTATGCAAGGTTTCCCCAAATGAGTAATCCTCTGGGGAGACAGAGGGAATGGACTCCTCAGCATCAGAATCTTCAAAAGGGGAGTAAGAATGTTCCTGTTCATCAGAGTGCTCTGAAATAATGGAGGCCTGGTCAGAGGAGGGGGATTCTTCCTCCACTCTGGGTCTTTTGTCCGGGGGGAGTTGAGAAACCCTGATAAGAGTAATCAAATCCTCAGCCATTTTAAGCATCTGTTTTTTAGGCATGGGGCCTGGAGAAGGGCCCTGTGGAGCTTGTCTCTTAGAATGCATGGCTGCTTTAGACTTAGTGAAAGCCTTGATAGAAAAAGAAGAGGAAGGTCTGAAGACACCTTGAGAGGAGGCAGACCTGTCTACATTTTGAGATTCACCACCAAGAGTGGCTTCGATATCTGTAGTTGGGGTGTGGGCTGAGGAGCCTGCGACCTCGAGCACAGAATACACCGCCAATGAAGTGTCGTCAGTAGGCAGGGGCTGCGTAGGCACCTCGCTGAGAACTGGACCACCTGTAGTCGGCTTTGGCATGGTGTTGGTAGAGGCCGCGGACCTCATGTGTCGGTCCTTATCTTTGCGTTTTTTTAGACAAAACTGGAGTCGGAGTATCCGATGACATAATATAGTTAAATTTTTTGCCAAAATAGTGCTGGGCGAACTCCGCCCGATGCTTAATGGTGAGTTTGTTGAATGTAGCACAAAAACGACAGACCGAGACGTCGTGGTCTGGGCCTAAGCAAGGAATGCAGAGGGAATGAAAATCCTTATGCGGTATTTGCTTCCCACAAGAAATACAATTATTAACTTTGTCTGACATCGGTCTGAGGCAAGAAAAGTTTCCCGAACGGGGTACTTAGCTTTCAAGAAGACTTCGGTTGCAAAATTTTCGTAATTTCAGGAGCTGGCTGACGGGCACTTGCAAACTGCTTCTGCTTCGGGCACCGCACGGCAAGAAAGACTGAAGAAAATGGCGTCGGCTGGTTCTTTTATACCCCTGGCGCACTGACATCAGGGAAGAAGTGACAACAACCGACTCCGGACCTAGACTTTGGTATTCGGCCGACCGAAGACCCGCCTGATGGCAGGAGAACCCATCTGTTATGACTGCAGCTGTATGCACGATGAACATCCAATGGCTGCTGCTCTGCAGGAAGCCTCCAAAGTGTCAAAACCACAATGAAGTGAATGCTTATTAACTAGTGTCAGAATTCAGTAAGTCTTGTAAATCTTTGCTCTCCGACATGGAAGGAATATCTCCAAGTTTAGCCTTAACAGCCTCCAAAGTATGCTGCTGATACTTAAGCATGTGAAAAAGGCAATTGACAGATCTAATGGCAAGAGTTGCAGAGGTATAGACTTTTTTACCCCACCTGTCCAAGGTCCTAGACTCCTTATCAGAAGGCACAGGGTTTTTAGCAATAGTAGCCCTAACACCTTGGGGCCTTGAGAAATAATCTCAGGATCAGCAGTAGGGTTTTTAAAAAGGAAGTGATGAGAATCAGGAACCCTATAATACATACCAGGTTTTCTGGGGGCAGGTGGAACAGAATTAGGAGTTAAAGAATTTTCTATGAAAACAGCATCCACAACTTCCAAAACTGGAGGTATAGCCAGAGGGCTTATGCTGTGGCAAATCCAAAAATTCCCCGATTATTTTCTTAGACTGAGGAAAATCCTGACATTCCCATTTAAAGTGCTCCCTAAGAGTATTCAAAGTATCCCCAAAGGAAAAAATCTCCTGGAGGGGAGGCAGAAGGGATAGAGTCCTCATCATCAGAATCCTCAAAGCCAGAAAAAAGTTGAGAATTTCTTTCTTCACCAGTAGAAATACTGGAAACCTCAGAATCTGAGACAGACAAAACATCAGGGGACAATTCCCTAGCCCTCTTGGAAAGGAGGGGGGGGTGAGAGCACTTAATCAGGGAAAGATCACCAACCATCTTTACCAACTGGGACTGAGGCACAGGAGGGGAGGCCGATGCCTGCTTGAGACTAGGTTTGCAGCTGGAAAGTTTGCTAGCAATCTGGAGGGACTCGGGAGGCCTAGCAACTGCAGAAGTCTGAACTAAGGTAGTCGGTCTGGTTCTGGTCTCATGTCAAAAAGAGGTGGCGTCAGAAGCCGGTACCTGCATAGCGGCTCCGGAACTATCTGAGGCGGCGACAAGCACAGGGTCTGAAGACAAAATAGTCTGCGGCATGGAGGACTCGGTAATGGTCTTGGCAGAGGCCTGCGGCTGAAAATCTGCAAACTGCGAAAGCTCCTCACTGACTACCACTGGGCTGACTACCAATTTCACCAATGAGTTGTCATCAAATTTAACCCTAGACATGTCACGGTCCTTGTCTTTGCATTTCCTAGATATATCCGAGGTCGGGAGACCAGAAGACACCATACCGACGAACTTAGGCCAGACTCCGAAATGCTTATACAAAATCTTAGCTCTACGGCATATGGTACGTGGGTTAAAGGAAGCACAGAGATTACAGTTAGGGACGTCGTATTCAAGGCCCAAACAAGTTATACAATAGGAATGAAAATTACGGTGCGGAATCTGTTTCCACAGGCAAGACAGTTATTAACTTTATCCGACATTCGTTAAAGCAAGAAAAGAGGATCCCCAATGGGGTACTTATCTGAAGACGTCTTCAACTTGGTAGTCAGAAAGCAAAAAGAAGAAGGTGGCCAAGGATGAACACGGGATAGCAGCAGATTTCTTCAGCTCCACCAATTTCATTACACTGACAGGAATTAATTACTTAAAAAATTAATTTTTGAAGTAATTTTCTTTCTAAACATGTTTGTTTTATATAGTTCTTGAACTATATCTAAAAAAGAAAGGAAATTTTAACAATATTCCTGTCAGAAATCACTTTGGAAATTTTCCTGTCAGTTTATCAGTCTGAAATGAGTTCCAGTAAGACAAATTCTCAAGACTCCAGCATCAAGAAAGAACTTCAGTCTCTGATAACTATAATCCAGCAACTTAATGCTAAGATGGATAAAATGGATACTAAAATAGATACCTTCATAGAAAAAACTACAAAACAAATAGACTTGTTTACATATAGACCTGCAACAACAGAAGATCCAGATGACAGGCATAGAAGAAGCTGTGAATGACATGGAAAATAGAATCCAAGAAGAGGAAATCAACATTGAGTTTCCGCTGAAACAAAATACACATTTACAAACAAAGCTGGATGACCTGGAAAATAGATCTAGGCGCAATAACATTAGGATTTTTGGACTGCCAGAAAATATTGAAGGTAACAATATTACTTCTTTTTAACAACATGGCTCCTAAAACTTTAGACTTACCAGAAGCATTCTCTTTTGGTATCGAAGAGCACATAGATCTATAGCTAATACTAACTCTAACAAAAACTATCCTAGATCAGTTATAGTTAGATTTCTATCATCTTTGATAAAGAGATGGTTCTTAAATCTGCTTGGGCTAAAGCTCCTGTTAAGATTAATGAGACAACTGTGCGTTTTGACAATGACTATTATTCCTTGGTAATAGCTAAAAGAAAAGTTTTTCTGCCACTAATAAGGGAGCTTAAAAAAGCACAGTTTAAAACATACCTTCTGTTTCCTGCCATGCTAAAAATCTTCCTTCCTGATGGTCCTAAAATTTTTGATGACTTAGACTCTGCTTTACTGTTTATCAAAAAAAATAAGATTTTGGATAAAATAGAGGAAATGGAATGGGCTAGTCCTTCATTAAAGAGACTGGCAACTGAAACTTCGTGGAAGACTTCAGAGAAGAAGAAGAGACTAAAAAACAAATAATTTGTTCTATGTTTTTTTTTCTTTTTTTTCTCTCATCATTTTACTTCATTATTAATTTTTTAAATATAGTTCCTGCATTTCCAGAAAGCCACAAATATTCTGAAAAAGATTTAATCAAAGTTATTCTCTGTGTGCAAAGAAATGTTTTGTTTCATAACCAGTCAAAATATCTGAGGAACTAATAACAAGCTATTATTCAATTTGTTTCTCTTTCTGAAAAAGAGAAGTAAGGTCAGTAATTTGATACATTTTTTTCCCTTTTTTTTTCTCCTTTTCTTCTTTTCTTTGTTTAAACAATGACATTCTATTTAGATTATGTAGTGGGTAAAGGGTGGGGGAGGGCAGGGAGAGAAGAGTAATGAAAATATGATAAATGGAATAATAACATATTTATTCCTTGTAAAAAGTTTATATGTTCTTCAAATGCTATTCCTAATTATACTTTCTTGATTATACTGCTTATGCTTGTTTGTAAATAATCTGCTTTAACTAATAATAATTAGAACTAAATAATAGTAAATAATATGTTTTATTTTTAACTCTATTAATATAAACAGTAATATTCCATTGTATATACTTCTTATAGCTTTCTCTTACATTTTTTTTATTTCTGCTTTACACTCTTATTTTCTACTCTCTTTTTCTTTTCTTTATTCTTTCTCTATTTTATTTCATATTAATATATAGAAATGCTTTTGATCATATAGACACAGTAAATAAGATTTGCATAAAAATTGAGTTGGGACAAAAATATTGAGTTTTATTACTTAATAACTTTGGGCTTAATTTCACTTAAGAGGCTGTAATAACCTGTAAAATACATCGCAAAGGTTTTGTCATGTTTAGATGCATTTACACTGCTAAATGAATGTTTGTCAGTAGTTTTTAACAAGTTTCCCGCCAAAATGTTAAGGGAGACAATCTGGGATGTGGGCTACCTCATGAACAGTGTCCTCGAGTTGTTTCAAAAGCTTCAACTCTCAGAATTCTCACAGAGAAGCTGAAAGCAGTCAATTTGACCTTTGACCTAGATATCACACTGACACATCGCAGATTCAGGAAGAACACTCTACCAGGAAGTAGAACTGATGCAAATGCGACTATGTGAAGGGAAATGAACTCTAACATTTAAATGTGAGTTATTTTATATAATTACTTAAATATCTATGTTATAATTCATAAAATATGTCAGTTATAATGATTTTAAATGATGCAGTTTCTTGTAGTAAGTAAATGTCTTATTTTAGAAGGCATAGAAAATGAAACATTTATTCAAGTGTTTTTGAAAATCTACTTGACTGCAGCATACTAATCTGTGTTAAAAACGTTACAAACATATACATTACTATAACTCATTTAATTCATCTGATTGACAAGCATAAATAACTTTATAACTCTATTCTGGAAGAAATTGTCATATGATATATTTTAGACATACAAAATACAGATGGCTTTTTTTACAATAATGCAAGTGTTTCTGAGAATTTGCATAACTATGCAGTATGATTCATAACAATTTCTATAAATATAATATTTTATTCTATTGACAATAATGAGTACGAGTAAAATGCTCATATACAAGCAATTCAAGGTTTTTTTGGAAGCTGTTGACTGCATTTACATGACAGAAAATAGATGCATCTTAATATATGTAATGTCTGAACCATATTAGCCAAAGTTTTTGATTTAAATGAATGTTAGAACTTATTTTTACATACTTTGAATAAATTAATATGTAAATATACCTTCCTTTTTTTTTTCTCTCTCTCTCTCTTTCTTTCACTCTCTCTCCCTCTTTCACGTCTTTTATTTCTCTCTCTCCTCTTGGTTCCTAATATCAAGAATATTTGAATGCTATTTGAATACAAGTGTATTATATTACATAGATGCATATAGTAGTATGAATACTTTAAAAAAAAAAAAAAAAGTTTATTTTAGTTTATATGATGCTGTTTTATCAAATGTGTAGTCTTGTCTTGCTAGATAATTGAATTGAAAGCTGTTAATTTAAGTTAAATATAACCAGTATTAAATTGATAAGGTGGTAGCTGAGGTACTGCTGCTTAGGGTAGGGGGTTAACTTGAGTGGTAAATACTACTCTAAGTTGGAGTTTTTAACTCCAGGCTGGATGCAAGGTTTAATCCTTACATTATTTTCACTTGTTCATTGTTATATGTATATAGTTTTGACATCCACAATATATTTTGTACACTCATTGTCACTACAAACAAAATTGAATCCTATACAAAATCCCATAAGAGATTCAATAAATACAGCTATATTTAAAGGTACACCTAAAGGAGGAGATGTAACATTACTTATGTTATTTGTTATTTTGATCATAAGATTTTTAAGTTTTAAAAATGCCAAATGACATCTTTAAAAGGAATTTCTTTAAACATTAATGGATTGAATAATCCGTGTAAAAGGGCAAGCCTAATAAGATACATTAATTTACATAAGGCCAACTTAGTCTTCCTGCAAGAAACCCATCTCTTGAAAAAAGATATTGATAAACTAGCCACAAACAAATATACAGTATTGGTTAGTTCAGAGCACACTCAGAAAAAAAGAGGAGTGGCTATTTTATGGAATAAAAGTATGCCCATTCCTAAAACCATTAAGTCTTATCAGGATGAGAAAGGAATGTTTTGTATGGTTACAATACAAATTAATGGGAAGACTTACACTTTAATTAATGTATATTGGATACCTGGAATTGGTATTAATACAGTGAAACATCATCTTGATAAGATCATATCATTCTCTATGGGAGATATTATTTTAGCTGGTGACTTTAATTGTATACTACATGAAAGTGATACTACCACTATAGGAAAAAGAAGAATTACATCTAATGCAAAACATTTAAATGATTTTGCTAATTCTTATCATTTGAATGATATTAATAATCAGATAGATTCAAAATCATTACCATACACCTTTTTTTCTAACAGATACAAAACTTATTCAAAAATAGATAGGGTCTTTATTTCTAACCAGATGGTAACATTTAATTAATTCCAAAATCATTTCATGTCCTATATCTGATCATAATTCAATTGTTTTTCAATTCATGATAAAAAATACTCAATGTTCAGATCAAAAGGATACCAGCATACTTAACTCAACTAAAAGACTATAAAGAATATATACTTTCAGAAGTAAAACATTTTTTAGACATAAATAATACTCCTGAAGTCTCCATTGTCTATGTTTGGGATGCCTTAAAATCATATCTATATGGACAAAGTATCAGATGGTATAATAATAAAAGGAAATCTTGGGATAAGGAATTGTTAGATATTCAAAGTAAATTATAGACTCTTATAAACATAATAATAAAGAAAATATTATGGACAAGAAAGTTATTGAAGAAATAAACAAACTAAATGAGAAATAGAGAAATTTTAACTCATAAAGTTAAAATAACTTTAGAGAAATACAAGTTTTTGTCTTATTCAATAAGCCCCAAATACTTACATAGACTTAAAAATAAAACAAAAAGGTTGAACAAACAAAACCATATCAAAGAAATCTTTTCTCTAAGAAAAAAAGAAGAATGTTTCTAGTATACCAGAAATACTAGATGAATTTAGAAATCACTTTCACAAAATTAACCATAATACCATTAACATGGAACCTAAAGATAAAATAAAGGAGTTTATAACCACAAACATGAATAAAAAGCTTAATAAACAACAGATTAAACTATTGGACAAAAGTATTTCATATACAGAGGTTATTACACAAATAAATAAGCTTAAATCAAACAAAGCACCGGGTAATGATGGTATTATACCAGAGATATATAAAATCCTTTCTAAAAGTACATATTCATTAATACAGAAGGTTTTTATTTTGGCCCAAACTGAGTTAATAACCCCCCATCTTGGCAATATACATTTATTTCGCCAATTTTAAAACCTAATAAAGATCCAACTAGATGTACTTCATATCGGCCCATCTCATTACTTAATGTTGATTATAAAATGTTTATGAGTATTTTTGCTGATAGATTGAAGACAATCATCCCTGGCATTATAGATATAGATCAGACAGGCTTCATTGTAAATAGAAATACTTTTGATAATATAAGAAGAACTTTAACATTAATTGATTTTGCAAATAGGAAAAAGAAAGATTTAACACTTATTAGTCTTGATATAAGTTCAGCATTTGATTCAGTAAGTTGGGACTATCTGTTTACCTTACTGAAGTGCACAAACTTCTCAGATGCATTTATAAATCTAATTGAGCATTTATACAAAGGAACATTGGCTTATATTAAGGTAGGAACATATGTTTCACAAAAAATACCCATTTTTAAAGGTATAAAACAAGGATGTCCACTTTCTCCACTATTATTCACTTTAGTAATGGAGCCTTGGGCTAATTTGATCAGAAACAGTACTGACATAGGGGGTTTTGAAATAGATGAAAATACAACATCCAAAATTCAACTTTTTGCAGATGATGTTCTAATTACATCAGCAGGATCTAATTCTTCTATGCAGTCTCTATTTGATAAAATGATGAATTTTAAAAGTATTTCTGGTTTAATATTCGATGAAGAAAAAACTAAAATACTACCTATATATACACGAAAAAATATTCTCATTAGTGATTTTACTAAATATGTACCCAATTCAGGTCAGATAACCTATTTAGGTATAATACTATCTAAAGATATTAAATCTATTATATATAATAATTATAATACCTGTTTTCTTAATATACAAAATCTTTTTAATACCTGGAATAATACGTTTTTTACTATGGAGGAGAGACTTACAATTATTAAAATGATAATATTCCCCAAGATTTTATACTTAATACAATCAATAATACTTCCACCTACAAAAATAATTATCAAGAAACTGAATACACTAATGTTAAATTTCCTATGGGCACCTAATAGACCTAGGATTGCATTAAAGAAACATACTAATAGCTGGTCTCAAGGGGGTATTTCTTTTCCAGACTTTAATTTATATACTATCTCTTCTATTGTAAAAGTTATTACTTTATTAATAGACCAGTCATATGTCGCAAAATGGAAAGATTATTGGGAGCTAATTAGTATGCACTTCATGAAAATCTCCTTAACACATAAAAATATGATTGTAAATAACTCCATGTTATGGTTACTAAAGGAATTTTGTACTTCACCTATTACACCTAAACATATGGTTTGTTACCCATTAAATATTATTATTAGCTATCGTAACTTTATATTCATGCACCCTAAGTATAGGGAATGGAATTTTATTATATTCCCTATAATGTATAGTCAGGGTATGCTTTTGTCATCTACTTCTGAAGGAACTCATTTAGCTATAGATAATGATCTAAAGTACTGGTATCAGTTGATATCTGATAATAAAGTTAAAATCTAGATTTCTTAAAACAAGAATTTGATCTAAGAGAAACTTGCTGGTTAGAGGTTCAGACCTTTAGACAACATCTCATTAATAAAATAGATCTAATGTCTATAACAGTTAAAGAATCTATTCCAACACTGATTGATTACTTGATATTAAATTTACAACAAAGTTTCTGATAAAGGTAAACTTTCATACATACATAAAATTATCAGACAAGAAACGTTTTACAGTGTAGATACATACTGGAATTATTTCACTTCTATTAATGGGGACCCACCAAATCAACAAGATAAACAATATATATTGGAATCTGCCTATAGAACTACGTCTTCCATTGTCTGGAGACTTTATACATGGAAATTTTTACATAGATCTTTTATACACCTTTGATGATGAATAAAATAAATAATAAAGATAATCTATGTAAGAGATGTAATGTAGAAATTAATGCTGACTGGGCTCATATGTTTTATGACTGTATAAAATTGAAAGAATACTGGAAGTCAATTAATGAATTTTTGCAGGCTCTTTTACAGATAATTTCATTATTTCTAAATCTCTTATATTATTCAACACACCTGTACCTCAAAGTGTTAAAAAGGTTAAGCTTCCCTTGTTATGGTCTATTCTAGCAGTGGCTAGGAAAATAATAACCAGAAATTGGATTTCAGATACACCTCCTTCGTTCAATGAATTTAAAAATGTTATGAATATAGTGTGCCATATGGAAATAAACACAATTAGGTCAAGAACAACTAGAAAAACATCTTATTATATTGTATGGGATAATTTACAAAATTTGTTAAAAAATCCTAATTTCAATAGCATGGTATTTTAGTTTAATTAATTGATCTGATTGTAGTGGATGTCTTTGTAAATACTTTAGTTGTTTTGTTGAATGTTATAATCATATCTATTTTTAATTACTTGTATAAAATTGTTATGATATTTCTCTTGTATGTTAAAACAATAAACCTGTTTTTAAAAAAAAAGAAAGCAAAAAGAAGGTAAACAGCTGACCGGCACTAGTGCGAATTGCATCTGCTTCAGGCTCCATGGCAAGAAAGACTGAGGAAATGGCGTTGGCTGCCTCCCTTTATACCCGACGTTCTGACATCAGTTTTACAGCCGACAGCAGCCAACGTCATATATCAAGGACTCTGGTATTCGGGCCGACTGAGGGCTACCGGGAGCCGGATAACCCATATGTTAGGAATGCAACAGTGAAACACGAAGAACATCCTACAGTTACCAAAAAACTCAAAAGGAAAATAAGAGGTGACAGACTGTGAAGCAATTTAACTTTGTGAATTTCACAAACTGATTGAGAAAGGAAAGATCTAGGACTGGTCTCCCTGAGGCGTCCTTTCTTTAGTACCACAAACATTCCTGAAAACAGGTTTTATTACTCTGAGTAAGCAGATGCTGAATGATGAGGGAAAAAAAGAAGTCTGATCTGATGGAAGAAGAAAAATCCTCTGAAAAGGAAGGAATGGACTGCCATCTGTAATGCTCATGGATCACACTCAGAACCCATTTGCCAGATTAATGTTGCCAAACAAACAAATTTTGGGGAAGACTTAAAGGTTTACTAGGGAAGGTGGGTGTGTGGAGGTTTAAAATTTGTAGATATTCAGACTTGTTGGACTCTCCTGGTTTCTGGGATACTTCTCCCTTCTTTTTCACCTCCTTATCATTGCTTTTTCTGGGCGTTCCTTCGTTGAAGGTTGTGCGTCAGGACTGGCAACTCGGCACGTAAAAATCTACTGCTAATCATTAGCAGACCGGAGTTCTGCTGTGGCAATCCCTAACCGGGAAAAAGCCGAAAGAAACAACCATTGCTTTTAGAATGCCTGTTTGTATTTTATAAAATG
This sequence comes from Protopterus annectens, assembly GCF_019279795.1. Classification (NCBI taxonomy): domain Eukaryota; kingdom Metazoa; phylum Chordata; order Ceratodontiformes; family Protopteridae; genus Protopterus; species Protopterus annectens. The sequence continues at coordinate 1,943,661,579 of NC_056741.1, forward strand.
TTCTTGAATTAGACTTGGAAAAGGAAGGCTGAAAAATCTTACTCCTTGAATCAGTTTTATTCTGTCATCACACTTTTTCAGGACCTCAGCAGCAGATAGTTCAAAAGCAACCCCCCCCCCCCCCAATTCAGGGAAGAATTCCAAATCTCAACTTTAACATCCTGTGGCGAATTCTGAAAAATTAACCATGCAAACATTATCATAACAAACTCAGTATTAGTTCTGGCAGGGGCATCAGTTGAGTCTTTAGGATACTTCAAAGAATGTTCGGTTACTTGAGACACAGGAGCACTAAGAGAATTCACAGATTTGCTAAGAGTGGTTCTCACATGCCGCCATGGACACTTCAGCCACAGAGGAGGTGTCTAATCCATAGTCCATGCTGGCAGAAGGGCCTACTCCACAGAAAACCAAGGAAGATGAGTGGCCTGCGGAACCCAAAATGGCTTCTTCAGTCTTGCCCATCTGCAGCTGAGGCAAGCAGTTTGCAGAAGGGGCAAGGGCTGTCTGGAAATTTTTGTCTCTGGTGGAAGGAAGAACCAAAGGGAGTGGTAAGATGTTCTATGATGAAGCAGAGAAGGAAATCTGACACCTGGGTAAAACTGACAGCAGCAGTCAGTAAAAGGCAAGTATCAAAAAAGCAGTGTTTTCACCCAATGGACACAGTTACAAACACAGCATACACTTGCCCCAGCCCTAAACATGATTTATAAAAACCTTTCTCACAAAGTATTAGACTAAATTTAGAAAAAATGAAGTTTACACAAAGTAATGACAGAACCACATCTCTCAACGGACAGAAAATTTTTAAAGTACTGTTTCAGTTATACATTTAATATGAGGAAGGAGTAATTTTGGAAACTTATCCCCCAAAACTGGAGAAATGTTAGCGGACTGTCGATAGCTGAAAATCTGCAAAATGAGCATTTTTACTGGCATTAAAGCTCTAAACGGCTTGGCTGATTTTTTTCAGGCTCTTCTTGTGCCCTTAACATTTGGAAGCTGGACAGCTATTATATCCTAGGCAGGATACAACACATGGAGCTAAGGCATAAGGCACATGCAGCAGTGATAAAAATGATGAACATCTAATCCTTACAGACTAATGGTGTACTGAAACAAATAACTAAAATTAGATGCAAAAAGGTTCATTATTGTCACATTCAATAAAAGAAGATAAAATGCCATCTTCAATTTACACTATAGCCAGTACCTTACTCCAAACTGATACAGTAAAGTATCTTAGCATATTGTTCATAAACTCACTCTCCTTCAATCACCATGTAGCGCCAGTAGTTGGGAAATCTTTCTACTTAACATAACTGATATCTAACATACCCCATATCAAAGTAAAAAATGTTTCATTCTTCTGTACTCTGCTGTAATTAGACAGTTATAGAGTTCAGCACTCCTGTCAATATATACCTATCCAGACATATCACACAACTAAAAAGGCCCCAGCAGTTACTAACTAAAAAGGCTACTAATCTAAAGAGCCTCAGGTAGCAAGATGGATTTAAAGTTCCATCTCTATACTCAAGGCTCTTCTAGACTCTAATGTTGAGATTTATGGCTTGCATTATGTGCCATTAAGGACCTAACACTCATTGATCTCTTGCAGATCTGCAAGATAAACATTTCCAACAAACATTACAATTGAGGATTTGAATTTCCACAAACATATGAATAAAACACAATGAAGAGAGAGATTTACCTTTTTACACCATCTGCAATAAATTGCCCTTACATGTTTAACAGGGTGATACCCTCAAATCCTTAGCAGCTGAGTGGGCAAACAAATTCAACCATAGCCTGAAGTGCTTTACCCTTCTAGGAGCGGGAAGTACATCATTAGGGTGGGAACCACCAAGACGTAAAGTATCTCGCAACTTACTTTCCTTATATTCCTATGATCCTAGAAGAGGTTGTCTCAATAAAAGGGTTGCTGTTTGTCTTTCGGCTTTTTCCCGGTAAGGGGTCGCCACACGGAACTCCGGTCCGCTAATGATTGGCAGTAGATTTTTTACGAAACGCCTTGGTGCCAGCTCGAACGCCTATTTACGCATGCAGTCTTTCGAACGCTACCCAACTATGGGGAGGACATGCAGACTCCACACAGAAGGCACTCCCAAGCCAAGCAGAGAATCGAATGGGAGAACCTCTTGCTGTGAGGTAACAACGCTACCGCCGCACCACCGTAGCTGTCCGTCTCAATAAAAGGGTACCTTTAATAAATGCTTTACAAAACTGTATAAATATTAAGGATGAAGAATGCACACCCCAACAAAAATCTGGAATTGCAGCTAAGCCTACTTAAACAGAAAAGTACCTACAGCCTTTGTCAAAGATATTGCCCAAGAACTGAAGCACTGTGATAAAATAAGCTGAGAATGGGTCTATGCCTTGGCTAGCTGCCCAGATAGAAAACTGTCCATTTGCTTTGACTTTTTTTTCGTAGCAGGCTTTTGGAAGGTTGCATGTTTCTGAACCACCTCAACTGGGTATGTTGTCTCCCTGGTCAATAGAAGAATTTGAGAAACCATGCAGTCAATTTGAGGGAGAGGGGGTCTGGGTGAGAGTTGCGAGATGAAGGGGTGTCTCCAACAAATGAGACCACAGCAGATAGAACCATACCTGTCTGGGACAAAATGTTTCTATGAGAATGACTGGCCTTTATCTATTTTATTTTCTGTAAAATTTTCAAGATTAAGTGGGGAAAAAGTGGAAAGACAAAGACCACCTGGTGGACACTTCTAAACCACAGTATTGTGGGATGTCCACCCCCCTCCCCCATTTGGTGTTAGTCAGGAAAGCAAAGATGTCACAGCAAAGCTTCCACCAGTTGTGGACAATCAAATTTGTCGCTGACTGATGCAGTGACCATGCAGAGCATTAAGGAAGCAATGACTAAGCTTGTTAACTAGTGAACTGTCCTAACCAAGGATGTGCATTGTTTTGAGAAAGCATTAAGAGGACATGGCCCATTTTCATATCCATACTGCCTCATGGCAAAGTGGGAGGAGTCACTCCCACCATGCTTCTAATATAATTAGAAGTTATGTACTTACCATAACTTGGCATATGTATTGTCCATTTTCATTCTTCCTCACTGAGCTGACTGGGCTGCATTTTCAAGACTTGGATTAGTCTTAAGCTCCTCCCTCTACCCATAATGCATGCTATTTCTAACTCCTCAGATCTCCCTGCTCATTGGATTAGAGACAGGACAGACATAATAAAGACAGAGGCTCAAATCTGAAACGTGTTCCAAAAAAAAACAAAAAACAAAAAAAAAAGGTCCTCCAAAGATCCTACTAGGAGTGACAGAAGCTGAGGGGATGGCTGGGAGTGAAGTTGGGGAAGAATGAAAATGGGCAACACAGATGTCAAGTTATTGTAAGTACATAACTTCTAAATCTGATGCTGTCCTTTTCATTCTTCTTCACTGATGGCAGAGAGTCCCCCAGCTACATAACTCCAGGGAGGCCCTCAAGGAAGGATATGCCAAGACCACTGTCAAACCAAAGGAAGCCCTGCTTCTGAAGACAAAGTCAAATTTGTAATGTGTAACAAATGTATGAGACTAAGTGGCTGTAGCACAAATATCAATTGAAATCTTAGATGAAAAAGCAGATGAGCTAGCCAAAGATCTAGTGGAGTGGGCTGTAGGTGGTCGAGGCAATTCTAAACCTGTTTGAGAATAAATTATTGAAATACAATCAGTAATCCATTTCGCCAAAGTAACTTTGGAAAATGTATTAACAAAATGCAGTGGTTCCATTAAGCGCTTTCATTTCCTAAAACACGGAAACTTCGTCAGAATAACACTGCCATTAAAACAACTCATATATATACCAAAGAATTGATTGATTAATTAATTGATTAGAGTGAACATACATTGATTCAAAGGTAAATAGTTAAAAAACCTTGGTTGTTCTGTCATTTGCTTTTGTATATATTGCATTTGTATATTGATAAAATAAAAAACAACATAGTACCCATATACAAAATGTAATAAAATAAAACCATGTAAAAAAACTTTTATATAAAAAAAAATGTATATATATATGTGTATATCTAAAAAAACACACAATAATAGCTTAATTCAGCTTATGTCTGATGTGTAAAAACGTTTTGTGGTATATAAATATTATATTGTATATTGACATTAACAATAAATACATGAAATTCACTAGGTGTTCATAACAATTCAAATGAAATTCAAATAAAATTCAAATTGTTAATAATATAACATTATAATACTGTGTCATTGAACAAAAACAATAAACACACAAAAGGGTAAAAAATAATAAATAATAGGTAATAATGGTAATAAAAAACTTGGTATAAAAATTATTTCTTATGGTGGTGTATTTTTCTTTTAATTTTGTTTGCTTTTAATTTTAGGGCTGGTATGAGTGATATGTGGTCATTCAGCCCGGGGGGTGTGTTGGAATCTAGCCTTAGTTGCCAAATAAGTTCCCTGTAACTAAGCTGGTTTTCCCAATCTCCCCCTCTGTTGTTTCTAGATACCTTTTCCAAAACCCAGAACTAACCACTGCATTTTGTTAATAAATTTGGTGTTTGTAATTCTTGGACTGAAGAGTCTATTTGATACTGTGATTCATCATTTACATCAACGCCTGTGGGACTGCCTTTATTGGGTTCTGCACAACAGGGAATACAGTGTTTTACTAGTTTTTGATTTTCTCCTTTATCCATTGCGTGTGTTTATTAGTAACTTTGGAAAATGCCTAACCTAAATAGTTAGATGAAAAGGACAAACAGCTGATCAGATTTCCTGCACTTTTAGCTCTGTGAAGATAAAAACATAGTTGTCTATGAACGTCAAGAAGATGCAAGAATATATTCACCCTTATTAGCAAAATCTGGTATGAAAACTGGTAATTGTATTGATTGATTAATGTTAGTCTCTGTGGCTACTTTAAGAAGAGTTGGTCTGTAGAAATAACCTATCTTTGTGAAAAATAATGTAAGGAGGCTTAGCTGACAAGGCCTGGAGCTCAGAAATTCTATAGCTACCAAAAAGATTGTTTTCCAAGAAAGACACTTCATGTCACAATTGTTTGCTGGTTCAAAGGGTTCCTAGTCAGTCCCTGGAGGACCACCGTGAGGTCCCAAGGGGGAGAAGGGTCTTTACGAGAGGTTTAAGGAGGAACATTCTTTTCATAAAGGCTTGACATAACCTGAAAGATTAGTTTCCAACATGAAAATTTGATATTGCAGCTAGCTGAAGTTTAATGGTAGAAAAACTAGTCCCTTAAAAAAGATTACAAAAAAAAAAAAAAAAAAGGATGGCTGAAGCAGACGCTGAAAAGGGGTCAATGTTCTCTTTAGAACCGCATATGGAGAATCTTTTCAGTTTGTTTTTGTAGACCTTCTTAATGGAAGCCCTCTGGGAGGCCATGATAATCTTAAGGGCTGGGGAAGCAAGCCTGGACTGTCTTACTATCACTGGAAGTGCAGAAACCATGTGGTCAACTTGACATCATGGCGACTGGGATGTTGAAATTCTGACAGGTTGGGCTCCAGTATCCATGGAGGATACACCTGTTGAAGCCAGAAGGGGGGCAATAAGTTTGACTGAGTTCTTCAGCCTGTTTGCTTTTTGTAGGAACTTTGGAATCAAAGGAAGAAGGGGATAAAGCGTAGAGGAGACCCGGGGGCCAATCATGAAACAGAGCATCGCCTGGTTACTCCCCCGAGGGGGAAATCAAATCGAAGTACTTCCTGCACTTCGGGGGGGGTAGGCAAATTGGTCACAGCAAGGCTGGTTTCAATGGCTGAAAATCATGTTCACTACTGACCGACTGAGGGACCACTTCTGAGGAATCAGAATGGACCTGCTGAGTTTGTCCGCCAGCATGTTGGTTTTTCCCACTATTTGCATTGCAGTTAGAATGCGGTCTGAAGAAATCACCCATTCCCAGACGCTCATGGCTTCTCTAAACAATGGGTAGGAATGGGTTCCAATTTGTTTGTTGATGTACCAGACTACTGACATGTTGTCCATACGGAGAGCATTATTCCCAAGAGGGAGAATGTCCTGCAAGGCTTGCAATATTAGGACTGCTTTCATCTCGAGGACACTGATATGCAGTTTGGTCTCTGAGACAAAGTGCCTTGGACTATCTTTCCCTTGTAATATCTTCCCCACCCGAACTGGGAAGTGTGTGTGCTTACTTTGGCTATTGGGGGGAGATGCAGAATGGTCTGCCTAAAAACAGGTTGTCTGATTGTATCCACCACTGAATAGGTTTGCAAATTGGAGTGAGTTTGATGGGAACAGATAGAGGCTAATACAAAATAGACCGCTGTACCACCAAGGTCCAATGGAAGATTCACATAAAGAAACTTGCTAGAGGAACTAGAGCAGCAGCAGCTGACATTGCTCCAAGAGCCTGCAACAGTAATTTTGCAGGAGAGGAAGGACGAGATACTAAGTCCCGCACCGGATTTCTCAGATATGTAATGCAGTGAAGAGGCAGAGAAGCCATTTGTAGTATCCAGTTGAGTTCCTATAAATTCTACATTTTGTACAGAAGTCAGGTTGGATTTCATAGAATCATAGGAGGTTACTAGGCTATTGGCCTTGAGGCCCTTATAAGCCTAGCCAAGCATTTAGCATTTGTTTATACAAATCAGCACCTGATGCCCCTTGTCCAGCAGGGACACAGGTGAAATCCCAGGGCTATATTTTCTGTTTCCCATCCAGTTAACCAGGTTGCGCTTAAAAATAGGTAAAGAGGTACTCTGCTTGATATGGAGAGGGAGTCTATTCCACAGATAGGGAGTCTCGGGACACAAATCTGTCCCGCCAACAAGTCTTGTTCATGTCACAAACAAGGTTGAGGCCAAGTGCACAGGTTACTTGAGTGGAGCTTGACTTGCGGATATGCAGCAGTCCCACCAAGGTGGGGTCCGTGATTGCTTTGTATGGCAGGCAGAGGTCACCTCTGAGGAGTCTGTATGAAACTGAGTAGAGGGATAGGGCTTTGAGCCTATCTGTGTATGGTAGATGATTGAGGCCCTGGATTCTCCTGGTGAGGAACTTCTGTGGTCTCTCCAGCTGCTGCATGTGCTTTGTAAGGTACATGCTGAAAGGGGCATTGTACTCAATAATGGGCCTTATAAGGGAAGAATACAGGGATGTTATGACCTACTTGTCCCTGGATGAGATACTCTTACTTATGAGATGAGCCATGTAGAAGGCTTTCCATATAACGGAAGCAACATGGTGGCCAAAAGTCAGGTTGCTATCAACCTGGGTGCCCAAATCCCTCACGACTGACTGAGTGCTTAGGATATTGTTATTAATGTGCTAATTTGTGGGGATGTCACTCTCCCCAAAGGGGATGATGATACATTTTTTGGTATTCAGCTTGAGGCCATGTTTCTGGCACCAGTCATTTGTCTGAGTGAGACCCTCCTGGATGATGTCCACATCACTAGAGGAACTGATGGACAGCACCCAGCTTGCAGACATCTGCAAACCTGGTCAGCCATAGCCCAATGGTTTTGGCCTGCACCTCAGAAAAGTATAAACCAAACAGAAGCACCAAGATCGAAACCACATGTTACGGGTCTACTGCTTGAGGTGGCTTCCCGTATTTTGACTACGTGGGCTCTATCAGTGAGCCAGTTTGCTACCCGTCTGGTACATATGGATTGATGCCTAGTTGAGAGAGTTTATCTATTATGCCCGAGTGGGGAATAATGTCAAAGGCTTTGGCCAGGTCAAGGTAGGTGGTGCGCAGTCTTCCCCTCATCCATGCCTTTGGTGACTTGTCTCAAAGAAGTCAACCAAATTTAGCAGACATGACCTCTCCTCGACAAAGCTAAACTGTGTGGGATCAAGTGTTTGGAGGCTGCCAATTTCCTTGTTAATGAGGTCCATGGTAATCCATTCCATGGCTTTGCAGATCAGGCTAGTTAGGCTGATGGGTCTATAATTTCCCAGATTGGTGGATGTTGCAGCTTTGTTTAAAGGGATGACAGTGGCTGTCCTCCACTCAGCTGGCATGAAGCCAGTACTCAGGCTTCAGTTGAATAAAGTGCCTAATGGTGCAGCAAGTTCCTGAGTTCATGTAGGATGCAGCCTGGGATGTGACTGGGTCCCATGGAGACTGTATTTTTTTTGCCTTTGAGAGAGCAGTGATGACATAATGATGGTGTACAAGGGGAAGGGGGCAGTTACTGGGGATGTCCTGATTTACTGATGGGGGGGGGGGGCGACAGACGGGTAAAGATTTTGCTGAATCTGTCAGCCAGCAAGTTTGCTATACATATGACATTTGTATATGTGGTGTCCTTTGACCACCAGTTCTAAACAGATCTGGGTGCTTCCTTTGAGGTTGCGGACATATATGAAGAAGGCCTTACGATAGTTTCTAGTAGATGTGGCCAATTTGGACTCTAAGTTTGCTTTGGAGGATTTCACTAGTGCTCTTATTTGCTTGTTCAGGCTAAGGAGACATTGCTTCCAATTGGGCACCTGCTCCTTCTTGGCCTTGGACAGCAATTTTTTGTTAGAGTTTACTTATTGCAGATGTCCACCAGACAGGTTTTCTATTCCTTGCGGAGGATGATTTAGTCCTGTCGGGTATTCCCGATTCCATGCACCCATATAAATGCTTGTATAGTCCTTTGGTGTAGTTTTGGATATTGGTGCCAGTTCCTACAGAGGGGGAAAGGGCTGCAAAGCTGTTTATACCATCCCTCAGGAGGCTGTAATCAGCTTGGGAGAAGTTTTTATGTCTGATCCTAGCTGGGGGGTTGGGGGAGATGGTGACTTCGAAAGTGACCGTTCTGTGGGCGGAACTTACCAGGGAGGATGACACTATAGGGATGCTGCAGTGGTTAGTCATGTGGGTTAATACCAAGTCCAAGATATTATCACCTCTTGCGGGGGTACTGACTAGCTATCGCAAGGCATTTGCATTGACAAAGTCAAGGAATCTCTGGGCAATTGTGTTCTGGCATGAGTAGTTCTTCCAATCTATGTTTGGGAAGTTAAAGTCACCCAGGATCAGGGTAAAGGTTTGAATCTTGATAGATTCGAACAGGTCCAAATTGGTGGATTGGGCATTTTGAGTCAGACTTGGGGGCCAGTAGCTAGCTATGATTTGAATAGGGGTCTTGTCAATAGTTTACTTCACCTGGAGTGTCTCCTGTACGTCACTGTTTGACCAGCCTGGAGGAGTGTATGCCTTTAATGTACATTAAAACTCTACCTCCTTTGGCTTTACTGCCAACAGTTTGGTGTCTGAATGTATGACAGGATGACTAACCAGGTAAGGCTGGGGTGCTCTCCGCAGCTTTGAACCAGGTTTCTGTGACTGCACAGATGTCAGCATTTTCTGGGGTAAGGAATGCTTACGAGTGCAGTTTGAAGTTTAGACTTCTAGCATTTAGCAGCATGACCTTTAATTTGTGTTTTGTTGAAATTTTTCTGTTGGTAGTTTTAACCTCATCACTTTTCCTAAAAAAAGGCACTATAGGGGAGGCAACAGCCTTTGGCAGAAGCCTGAAGCCCAGGAGAAACAGATGCAGGCCATCACTGGCAAAGCATCGTGGTCTGTTGATCATATCTTCCCAGGCTGTCACGTACTGGATCCCCCTGGAATGACACCAGAAACCAGGCCAATTGTTAAAGTCAACCATTTTCTGTTTGTACTGAGGCATCATTCTGGGTGACAGTAGAATGCTGTTTAAGGCTAGGGACATACCTGCCTGGGACACAGTCAGCGAGCTCAATCATGTCTCTCTTCATATAGTCCAGAGCGGTACATCTCAAGTCGTTCATGTCAACACGGACTATGACAAAGTAATAACAGTACCTGTTGTTGAGAGACTTGAGTGCGTATGTGATATGGTAGATTCTGGCACCTGACAGACAACTGACTGTGACTTTTTTCTTATCCAGCCTAGTGAGAGGCATGTGTGTGTCTCACAATGGAGTCTCCTATGACTAATATGTTGAGTTTATGGTGAAGCCTTAGTGGCTGTGAGGCAAAGGTGTGTGGAACTATGTGTGGTTTTGTGTGTGGAGGGCTGTGGAGATTGCGTGTGTTTTTGCCTCTCAGGTCTCCTTTGTTTGGGTATCTTCATGTGGAGGACCCCTGCATATGTAGGTGTGTGTTATGTAGCAAGATTTATCATGATTTGGCAAGATTTATCATGATGCCTAAGGAATTGGAGATCTGAAGCAAGTAATCCCTGGCTTGAAGAAGTTGATGTGTGGTTAGGACAATGAGGAGCCAATCATCGAAACAAGGAAAGACCTGGAATCTACTGAGCCTCAGGTGAGTTGCTATGACTGCCACACATTTGATGTACATGAGGGGGGCTGTGGTGAGTCCAAAGGGCAGTGCTCAGAACTGGTAGTGGCTTAGATCCAGAATCAGTCTTAGGTCCCCTGTTTTCTTTGGTACCAAAAAGAAGCAGGGGTAAGTTCCTAATCCTATTTGTTCAGTTGGGACCTTTGAACAACTCTTTTGTAGCAGCCTTTGCACTTCTTGTACTGCATACTCACTCTGACTAGGTGGAACACTGGGGAGGAAGGAAAAAGGGAAAGCAATATCCTCAGGATATTAAACTTGGCATCCAAGCATTGTTTGTAAGATTTGTCAAGTTGTCTACGTGGAGGAACAGATGACCACCGACTGCCTCCAGAGATGGACAGTCAGGCAATGCTTCAGGAGCACTGATAGGGCTCAGAGAGAAAGTCTCTGAAGCTGAGGAGAAAGTCTTTGAAGCCCTGGTTCTGTGGACCTTCTCTGCTTCTGGGGAGACGTCTACCGTTGAAACCTCCTCTGGAGGAAGCATCCCCAAGCTGGTCCTGAAAAGGCCCCCAAGACTTCTGGAACTAAGTTTTCTTCTCTCATCATTGGTCTCTGGAAAAAGTCCTCTGAGGGGTGGAAAACTTTATTCACACAGCAGATAGGGTCTTTCCTACCTGCTTACTATGGGTAAGTGCATCTTTCACAGATGGGCCCATCAAAGAGGAGGCATCAAGGGGGGCATTAACAAAGGATGCCTTAAAGGGTTCCTCAAAATCGCATAGCCTCAACCAAGCATGTCTCCTTACGACTATGCCTGAACCAACTGCTCTTGAGGTATTGTCAGCTGTATGGGAGGATCAACCTCATTGAAGAATTAGCAACAGATGAGAGAGGAGCCAAGTTGGGGAGAGAACTTTTTGAGGTACCCACCGACATGGCCTCAGCAAGGGAATCTGAGGGCTCCTTGACCAAATCTGCTTGCAAGCAGGTAAAATGTGCCAAATAATTTAACGACCTCAGAGCAAACATGGCTGAGGTGTATTTCTGAATCTGTCCATCACTCTGGACTCCCTCTTCAATGGATGGACAGAGGAGCTCTGCTCAGCTAGCTACTTTTTAGTGGCTGCCGCCACAATGATGGCATCAACTGGGATACCCTTGCTCCAGTGGGTTCTGTGTGCTGGGGGACTAGAAATTTATATGGGTGCTTGGGGATGGGCTCGACAGTGTCCGGTTCCTTCCAGGCCTGGCAGGAAACTAAGTTCGTCCATCAGGGGTACCCCAAGATGTTGATGGGTCTGCCCCGAAAACATCCAAGAGCACTGACTCTTCAGGAAGAGGAGGTTGGGCAGACCAACTACCCTTCTGTCTAAGGAAGACATCGTCTAAGGAGACATCATTTGGTTGCGCTCGGGAGGATCCTTCCCAATCAAAGTCAGTATCTTCAGTGAGGGACTTCAGTGGGGTGTCTGTGTGTCTCCTTTTGCACATCATCTTCTGGGAACCTCCTCCGTGGGGTATTCAAGAGAAGTGCTGGAAGAAAGGGGAAATTCCTCAGAGGGATGACCATGGAGGCTTCCAAGGGTAGGCTGACCTAGAGCAGGAATGATGGGCTCAGTGCTCGGACCTGATGAGGAATGAAGGGAAGGATTAGAGATTTGAGAGGATGGCTCTCTATATACACAGAAGGCCCTTTCTACCACCTGGAAGGCCGACTGGCCCCAGGGAAAACCCTCCCATCTCTCTCGGAGCCAAGGCAGCTGAGGAGGAGAGGACGAGACAAACCACAGATCTACAGTCCCCAGAAAAAATCGGACCTAAGCTATCAAGGGCCAAGGCACTAAGAGGAAGGGTCAGATCTGAGAGATTCAGAGCCACACTCAACCCCCTAGACCTGATGCAGACACCATAGATTTGAGAACAGTTTTGACCTGACCAAATCGGAGCAGGGCTGGTCAGGGAATCGCAGTCAAGGAAGGGGGCTTCCTCGTATCAGACACTGACTCTCTCGGGTGTCTTGGATCCTGGGACTTCAAAACCACAGGTCGGATCACAGGAGGAGACTGAATGGAGTGGGTAGGTGCACTCATGGATTAAACAGGGGATGGAGCTGGCAAGACCCTCATTTGGATCTCAGCCTTGAGAAATCTCCACATAATTCTGTCCACACTGGCCTCTGTAAAGCTCCAAAATCTGGATGAGGCTGAGGAAGTGGGTCTGGATTGCTCTGAAGGGGTCTGAAATCACTTAACTGAAAGTACTGGCGATACTGGCCTTATTACACTTTCTGGTGTTCGGCTCCTAGCTGTCGGATTTGAAGACTTTGGATCAGACACTGAAGCCGAAGGAAGAGGAGAACTGCTTATAGTGATTACCCCTGTTGGACTTGAAGCGGTCTGTGGACCTGAGCGGGGAGCAATATCTTTCGGATCTGTGGAGGTCTGTGGATCTGAAAGAGATGAAGTTGACCTCTGACCTAAGGGTGTCAGATCCGATGTTTTAGCAAACTTCCAAGGAGGCTCAGAGGAGGACCTCGGTGACTTAGGCAATGATCTCTTCCTAAGCTCATCTGAGCCATGCAATTTTGAGGGGGTTTGAGCCCCATGGGAAGATGAAGACGTAGGCAGCATACCTTTCAGAATTAATTTATTCCATTGGTCAGATATGGCCCTAGGATTGAAGGCGGTACAGATTTCACAGGCAGACTTTAGATGTTCAGGGCCCAGTGAATAGATGCACTTCTTGTGGGCGTCGCAGTGAGGGATCTTGTGCCCTCAAGAAGTGCATCTCTTAAAATCCGAAAGTTTCTCAGACACAGTTACACACACTTACACACACTTACACACACACACACTTACACACACACACACACACACACCAAAAATACAGAATAACCTAGTTAAAACACAGAAAAGCACTATTCAACAATTTTACAGCCAATACTAATGAAATAACCAAGAAGCTACCAACAAAAATACCCCCTTTTTGTATAAGAAATGCAAGAAGTGCCACGGCACTTATGAGGGAAAAAGGAGAAGACAAACAAGTGAACACCCTGCAAAATCTAAGGGTAGAAGACAGAAAAAAAGACAGAGAAAAAAAGTCTCAAAAACTATACGAAGATTAGAAAAATGGAGTTACACTATCAAAATTAGAAAAATTGTAAAGAAATAATGCTCTCACGCTTGAGACCAGGGATTTGCATCTTGGCTGTATGGCGGCAAACGAGATCTGAGGAGAGAGAGATACTACAGAGCATTATGAGTAGAGGGAGGTGCTTGAGACTATGAATAAGTCTTGAAAATGTGTCAGAGTCGATCTGAGGGTCAGATCTGTAACCCATCATTGAGGAAGAATGAAAAGGACAACATCAGATCAAACCACTGCCATACTGTCCACATGGATGGCAATCTCACACACAGAGGGAAGAAATCCTGTAAGGCCTGCAATATAAGCAGACCACCCTCTGCTCCAAGACATTAAATGACTCAGTTTTTGTTGTGACCAAATACCTAGAACTGTTCTCCATGCATTCCCCCTACCCCACACTAAGGCAAAAGCATCCACTGTGACTATTACTCTGGGGGGAGGCAGTAATGAAGAGCTACCATGAATAAGACAGTCATGGTGAAACCACCACTAAAGTTGCTGTCAACAATTTGACAAATGCATTACTGTGGATATTTGATTTAACTTCTAAGTCCATTACACTCTTTCGGACAACTGAAAAATCCAAGTGATACTTGGTGTTTCAGAAGTACTGCTGTTAGCACTTTCAGAGAAAAGGATGCAATTACTTAAGGAAGTGCAAGAAGGCAGCATACATTGTATTGTAAAAGTAGCAGTACTGTCTGGAGAAAGTCTACCTAGATGGGATGCTGTACCCAGGTGACAACCTATAAATGCCCATGCCTTTGATGACTCCAAATGAGATTTCACAATGCTCAGTGAAATTCCCAAGAACAGGAAGAGAAGCAGTAAGTGATCCCAAATTTGTGTGGAACTCTTATTGTAGCTACCATGACTCAAGCATCCAGACGGGAGAATACCTTGGTTTCCCTCAGCCCTAATTAGATTGCTGTTGTCACTATGCATTTGGTGAACAGTATTGGCAGCTTTGCTGAGATAAAATGGTAGTGCTCTGAACTGACAGTAAATTGCACCTACTCTGAGGCACAGGAATCTCCTAGATGACATGACTATGTGTAAACAGCAATCCTGAAGACCTAAACAGCAAATACAGTCTCCTCCTTATACAGACAGACAGATGGACTTCACTTTGACAATCTGGAATCTGGTTTCCTTCCTGGTGTTGAAGCCACTGTGATCCGTTACTGGTCTGAGGTCCTTTCTGTTTCTGAAGACTAAAATGAAGCTTGAATAAACTAGAGAGCCTCTCTGGTCGGGATGGACCTCTTGGACTGCTCTTTACTTTAACAGATTTGCTCTCTCTCTCTTGGTTGCTTCCTTTTGATGGAGTGGGATTTCTGAAAATAACATTCACAGAGTCAGGACTTGGCAGATAGCAAATGACATTCTCTAACCTCCAGATATCACTTCCCTGATCCATCCCATCTTGGAAAATGACCTGCCATGCAAGAAGATACTGTGAGAGCTGACCTAGACTGCCTCCACAGGAGAAGAGCCAGCCCAAGTCCTCAGAGGTTCTGTGGATGATCCTCCCAAAGGGAGGACTACGGAAACCTTAGATATGAAATATAACTCTGCCTCTAGGGGTCCACCATACCCATGTTTTTTTTCCTGAAAACTGCTGCTCAAACTGGGCCTGCTTGGCTTCCAGAATTATAAGCTCCTAAGTTTTATGTCTGATTAAAGGCTCTCTGGGTAGTAGAAAACTTCACTACTTTCGCTCTTTTGCAAGTTCCTTTTATCTTGTAGCCCTAACAATGACATAGGTAAATGATGCCCTGAAGTTTTCTGCAAAGAAATACTTGTGAAGCAAACCATAAAGTCTTATGGCAATAACTGAGCCACAGCAGCATGTTGCTTTATCTAAAGCCTTGTGTAAAAGCTGCATGAAGAAACCGGAAGCTGTATTCATGGTGGACAGGTAGGAAATCAGTTTACATTGCACTTTCCCCATGGGACACAACACTTTATTTTACATTTGTTAACCGGGAACTTCCGGCTGGACCAGGTTTATTTTCAGCAGAGGCCCAGGGAGAAAAGCTCCAGCATCAAGTTAATCAAATACAGTACATCCAGCATAATACACAAAACAGGTTTTATCATATATGCTGAGCATAGCAATATAACAAGAAATTAATAAAACACTCCAGGTAAAAGAAGATATAGAACGTGGGTAAAAAGACAATGTCAGTCCTACATTAGAGTATCTAACCATGTGTATCAGATAGACAGTAAGCCTTACTTTGAAGGTGGCTGATGTATAAACCAGTTTTCCAAAGTGGTGCATAGCCCGAGATTCCTTATCCGGAGTGTGAAGTACTAGGTTCTTTTCAGAGGGCTCTCTGAGGGGTGCAGTTACAACTAAGTCAGCTAGAATGCCTTACTCCAATGTTTCCAGTCCTTGGTTGGCCAGAGGAGCTTATTCAATCCTTGGCATTGGTTCAACTCCAAAAGGCTTTCACCAAGCTGTCTAGAAGACCAAGAAATCAAAAGGGTAGAGTGGAAAGCCTGCTGTAGAATTTCCTCTTCAGGACACACTGGGCTAAGTCAGGGACCTCTCTGACAAATTTAAACACGGACCTTCCCTAAACTGGAGTCATTAGGAGGGGAAGTGGGAAAAGACGCCTCCTCAATCTCTACATGGTGTGGCAAACTCCATGGCAGTCTTGAAATACTTCCTCATACATCTCTTCTTCCTGAAGTACTCAGGCATCATTCAAGTGAGATTATCACATGAGCCAATATACCATTTTGCCCTTACAGTGGTTTTTCACACCTCTGCCTCCTTAGAGTGAAGATAAGAGTCAAATTTAAAAAGACAAAGTGCTGCTGGGGGAAGCGATGTCATTACTGCCTCTTCTAAGGAAATCTTCCAACCCTAACAATTTGCAAGTCCTACCTCAGCAGTGGACATATAGAAGCACAGCACTGTAAGAGTCAAAGGTTCACTGACCTTCACACCAACAGCATGTGTGCTAAAGGGCCCTGTATGTCTTCAGGTACCCAGGCTGACACAGATACTGAAGAAGGGTTCAGCACCAAGGCTTCAAATGTTGAGACAGTCAACAGCACCAAGGGGGTTGGTGTCAACCTCAATGACACCCGACCAGCATTGAGAACCTGAAGCCTAAGGAATATCCTCACCAGCACAGAGCAGGCAAGTACCTATGCAAATGTTGGTGTCTGCACTAGCCTAGAAGTTAGCTGTTGAAGCTTCAACTCCAACACATCCGGAACCAGAAGAGAGCTCAGGGAAGGAGCAGCTGAAGTGGAGGGAAACGGACTTTCTTTTTGTTCTTGAAAAGAAAAAGGACACCTAGTTCAATTTGAGCTTTGACACATGCCCTCATCATATTATCCCCAGTAACAAGCACTGAAGTGCTGAGGAGAGACCTACAGAACCTCAACAAGGCCACAGACACCAGTAAAGTTCATGCTCAGATAAGAAAATACCTATGGGTTGCCTAGTCAGTGCCAATACAACAAAAGCTATAGCATCATGTCTGCCAGCAACTGCAATCACTTTCTCAGGAGGGGAAGGATGTGACTACAGCTTGGACAACTTCAAAGGCGATTCTTTGGTGATAAAGTCCTCAACCCTTCTTTTCTCTTGAGATGTTTCACAGAGGAAAATTAGTCAGTAGGAGTCCCTTCCATATAAGCTTGTTTTTGCACTCCAGAAGAATCTTAGTACTAAAACTCTTGCAGATATTGCAACAAGAGTATACATATGTTACACATTTTTGGATGTGTTGGGGGGGGGGGGGGTTGTGGCCACATTTAACATATTTCCCCAAACTTTTACCTTTTATCCATTGTTAAAGCACAGCAACACAAAAATAACAGCTAACAGCAAACATAACTGCACATTAAATTCTTCAAAGAAATGCCACAACAAAGCAAAAACTGACAAAACATGACTCATGATCACAAACCTACTAAGAAACAGGCAAATTAAGAAGAAAGTATTAATTCTCGCAAGACAATTACTCAAAAGTATGAAAGCCACACACTGGTGCCAAGAGCATGGGAGGCAAAGAATTAATAAGAGTTATCTAAAGAAATAGAAAAACCTCACTGCTTAACCAAAAGGCATTATTAATAGCAAAACTTCACTGCTAACCTAAAAGGCATAAATATACCCAAGGATGACATAACCAACAATCTAAAGTTAGAAATTGCTAACTAAAAGTAACAGAAAATGAATGACTTAATTCATTTGGTAAGCCTAGGACCACCTGCAGATGCACTTTTACCAAACAGCAAACAAGATCTGGAAATCAGTTCATTATGGCAGCAAGGAAGGAGTTACTAGGCCTTGCAGAACCTTAAAGGAAAGGTACTAAGCAACTTCTGCTATAGTTGACAGTCACAGGATCATACATCACTGTGTGTGTGTGTGTGTATATGTGTGTGTGTGTGTGTGTGTGTGTGTGTGTGTGTGTATATATATATATATAAACAAATATATACATACATATATGTATGTGTGCATACACATATATAATTTACTTCTATGCACACACACACACATGCATGGGTTTGGGGACCAAGCTGGCAGTTAAGATACTACATGAATAGCAGCCCAAGAGGAAGAATAACACTCCTTCTGTAAAGCCACTGCAGAAGCACTGGAAATGATCTTCACAGCCCTTCTGAATGTTAACAGGCTAAGCAGACAGATTCCTTATCATAACATTCACATTTTTCATTAATATCTTCACCTTCAATGTTTCAAGACTTATAGTATCATCTACTGTCTTACAATGGATTAGGAAGGTACAACACTTAACCAGGGGGTTGTCATCGAGTATCACCATAAAGCTCTGACCATAAAATGTACCACTTACAGACAAGCACAGGTGGTAAAAACTTAAGAAGCCTAAACACCGATTCTACCATTTCTTCATAATGGCAACTCTACAATATGTCCCTTTGCAAACTAGTTATCTTCTGAAAATGGACAATGACATTGCTACAAATACTCTTCTAGAAGAGCTTCTACTCAACTAAATGCTGCTGTATCTAAATCTCATCTACAAAAAATATTACAAAACCCCAGCAATTATTATAACTCCTACAGTAACAAACAAAACAGATCTGGAGAAAATGGAAAACAATAAATTTACATACCAAAATTCTTGAAATAAATCTCAACAGTTTTATCAGTTAGTGAGCAACAACAAGCAACCAACAAATGTTCTTCGAGATGTATATGAAATTTATGCCTAGCTATACAACTGTATACAAAAATATATACACAAACATGACACACAGGCTTTTATGCTCATATCTGTTTTAAGTAGGTAAATTGGCGGACATCTTGTAGAGACTTTTTAGCAATAAACTGGCTGGCAAGGAAAAATCAACTTATGTGAGCAGTGTACTTTATTTTTTGAGAGGTGGGATGAAAATGGAGATAAAATACCTATGGCAACCCGGGGAACCCCACACAGGCAAGAGTAAAAGCATGTACATACACAAACTTCATTTGTGTCCACTAATTGATAAGATGTGGGTTTGGTTTTTATTCTGAGGAAGTCTTGTTGATATATTCTACAAAAACGTTTAATTTTATTTTTTTTGTATAACAATGTTTTGCAACGAGTTCCTATTTCCGTGCTCCATGGTGACTGGTTCATTCCCTTCTATTTTTGGGCTGTTATTGCTGGTTTCTGGTCTGTGGTTAATGGCAGTATATTAAGCTGCAGTGGAGCTCGGACTGAAGAAAAAAAAAAAAAAAAAAAAAAACAACTAACGGCTGCCGTCTTCTACTGTTTAACAGGTGTAAAAGTACATCTAAAAAATAAGTGTGTGTATGTATGCATGCATGCATGTGAGTGAGACATCAATCGAGCCATTATTTTACACTTGCTGTGCAGCACTTTTGCTGTTTAGCGAGTGTAAAAACTAAATATAACAGAAAAAGTGTGTGTATGTTTCTGTTTGTGTATGTGTGTGTGTTTATGCTTCTGTGTGTGTGAATGCATGAACACCTGTCCATCTACTTGCTTAACTGAATAAACTACTGGAAACTTCAACAAGGTGTATTTATTCCTCCTATAGGGAGGGTATCACAGATAGAGAGAGAGAGAGAGAGTGCACGAGGGAGCGATTGTCTCACAGATGTGCTAACTAAAGTGATTTTATCTGGACTAATCCTTTATACTATTTCTTATAAGTCCTGCCACCCTCTTAATCACAGGTGGGATACCAGATTTAACTCAAGCCCTCTGGATTACTTCCGTTTTATTAACTGAAGATTAGAGAAAAATGCACACTTAACAGAAGCACTGTAAATACTCCAACATTATATGGCATGTAGTTTTAACTAACATGTCTCATTAGGTGAAAAGAGGTTAGGAGGGTGACAATAAGGCACTCTGTGTCAGGCACTGAAAATATCCATTTGAAAGGGAAAAAGGAAAATAGAACACATGCTGGGAATACATGGAAAACACACACTGGACAGCCATTAGTGTAGCCACAGGTTTAAAAAATGACACAACTATTTGTAAAGCATTTTTTTAATGAAATGGTTGTAAAGCTGAAATGAAGGCCTCTGAATTAAGTAACACCATATTTTATATAAATAATTAGTCCCGTTAGTCTTTTACACAAATCAGGCATATTTTTATCAACTGGAGGAGAATTTGCAGTTAGCAATTAATAAAGAGTTGAAGGATTTTCTCTGGGAGGGGAAGAGGGAAAAAGTTGAGTGAGATAAGTTGATCTTTCCAACAGAACAAGGTGAGTGATTTAGGATTACATAATTTGAAGGGGTATTTCAGAGCTACACAGTTAAGTCTGTTATACGTAGCACAAGCAGAAAGCTATAATTCAAAGTGGAAAGTAGTGATGATGATGATGATGATATGGGGAAGCTCAAGAAACAAGGTGAGACTGGGATTTTGGATGGAGATCCTTAAGAACAACAATAACCATATGGGATATTACATTCTTAAAGTAGTAGAAAGTATTCTAAGAACTAAGCCTACTCAAGGATGG
Organism: Protopterus annectens; assembly: GCF_019279795.1. Classification (NCBI taxonomy): domain Eukaryota; kingdom Metazoa; phylum Chordata; order Ceratodontiformes; family Protopteridae; genus Protopterus; species Protopterus annectens. Next base: position 1,943,682,041 of record NC_056741.1, read on the forward strand.
AGAAAGTTTCTGCCTATAGGGATGGCTGCAATTAATGGTAAAGAGAATAGGCAAGAGGGGGCTGGAATTTACTGGAGAAAACTGGCAAGGGAACCAAGGTATTGGGAGCAAATGACTTGCGAGAGAAAGGTAATACACAATGGGAAGAGTCCAAGAATTCATTGGGACTGCAGGCTAGAAATTACCTTCCCTGTCAAGGATTGATACTGGTGTATAAGCAAAGAGAAAGAAATAAGGGGATCCTAAGCAAGACACCAGCACTGGTAGAGTTTCTATTAGACTCTAGAGCAGAAGCTGCTATTAAAAAAAAAAAAAAAAAAAAAGATACTTTGTAGGGCATATAAAATTTTGCATGACAACTATAGAATGCAATCAGAAGAGGTTAGAAAGTTCCGGAAGAGACATTTGATAAGCAATTCATAAAGAAACATGGGGATATGGTTCCCAAATATACAGTAAAGTCTAGCAGATTTAGGATCTTTGCTTGCAAGTGTTTGTATAGATGTAGGCGCGGTGGTGCAGCGGTTAGCACTGTTGCCTCACAGCAAGAGGTTCTCCGGTTCGATTTTCGGCTGGAACACCTTCTGTGTGCAGTCTGCATGTCCTCCCTGCTGTTGAGTGATGTTTAAAAGACATGCAGGTAGGTGCGTGTGTGAATGGGCGTACCTTCTTTGAAGGTTGGGCTGGCACCTTGGCACCATAAAAATCCACTGCCAATCATTAGCAGACCGGAGTTCCGCTGTGGCGACCCCTAACAGGGAAAAGCCGAAAGACCTTTGTTTTTTTATAATATAACAGACATTTTAAATATTTAAACAAATGTTTTTAAAAGCTACAAGACTGGGAAATAATTCTGCAGCAATCACTTGAAGCAGCAAATTAAACACTGCCCTTATCAGTAAAAGAGAGAGAGAATACTTTCAAACTAGGCAATACAACAACAAAAAAAATAGAATACTGTGCTCTAACAGGTAGTACTCCAGTGCATAAAAATAGTAGTGGTGTGCAGCTACTGTCTGTATAGACAACTGTCTATGAAGAAATCTACAAAACAAAAACAGCACAATGCATATATGATGACATTACAATCACACACACACACACACACACACCAACACACACCAACAGCCATGAACTACTTCAAATCAGGCTGATGTTCAACCTGACCTAAAGCATGGAACACGGTCTCTACAGCAGTTTCTTAAAGATTATACAACATGATTTAAAACCACAATAAGCTTCACATACTCTACCTCTCAGAAGCATTTCCCTATCAGCATTATTCCTACCAAAAACAAAGCTCAGCCTACCATTTAAAAATCAACATAATGCCAAAAAGTTCAGCAACTAGGATGCAAGTAGAATTTGTAACAATTTGTACTTCACCTAATATAGCACTGTTCAGGGCAGCACAGATGGGTTCCCTCTGGATTGGATCCAACTGCTGTCCGACAGGGCAGTTCCATGGGTCTGAGTATGCCAACAAGCTAAAGGCATCCTGAAATGTAAGGTAATGGTGGTAAATTGAAATGCATTTTATAAATTCTGTTGCTTCTGCAGTAAAACTATATCTTGTCATGTGACTGACAAAATGCACCATGCACAGACAGTATCAAGTGCTAAATCACTTAGACTTGACACTTTGGTGGTTACAACAGAAAACTACAATACTTTCAAAATTAAAGCTACATAGCGAAAAATCAAGGGAAAAAAAGTTAACCATTAAAGTCAAAAGTGGATACCCAAAATTACAATCTGCATACAGGAGCAATGACTGTTCTTTCTACTGAAACATGTAAGCATCAGAAAATCTGAGTACCTCAGCCCTAAACAGTCATCACAAACTGAATATCAATATCTCATGCCACAAATGAAGTACAGTGTTTTGACACTACAGGATCAAACAAAGCAAAGCAGCATTAGATACTGCACTCTTCTGTGAGCACAGACCTGTGACACTGCAATTTTGTATTTCATACTTAGTAAGACACTAAAATTGTACAGGAATTCTCATGATTAATAAATCCCTACATATATACACACAAGAAAACAGGTAGGATAAAAATCTGGCAATTTACTGCAGAAAGGTAAGGCTACAAGCAGCTAAAAAATTTCATCATGTAGTTCTTTCAATCGTCCCTTACCTACTGCTGGACTGGGCAAAGTCACTTAACAAGACAGTACTCTTGGCCTGCATTGAAAATGGAATTTCAATATATATGTGGACAACATGGTTAACACAACAAAAATTAAAATATTAAAATAATGTAAAAGTACCTCACTGTCATGTAAAGATTGTACTCAGATGTAGTAACAAGTATGCGCCAGAGGGGGTTAATTGAGGGAGAAGAGTATTGATAGGGATGAAATGAAGAGATGAGAAGAGACCTCCTGGAAGATCAAGACAGAAAGAAAGAATCTTGAGATGGCAGAAATTAGGACCAGTGAAAATTTATTACATAAGGAATTTAGTGGGAGTGAAGAGGGGAGACAGGAAGAATTGGATGGGTACAAGCAGTATGAGATGAATTATCTAGAAAGAATGGTGGTGATGAAAACAGGGAAGCATGCACCCAAGGTGATAGTTTGGTAAGCAGGTGGCAGGTATGATTACCTAGGAGGTGTTGCACTTGGTGCCATGTTGAAGTGCAGCAATGAAGGAAAGAATGCTGAAACTTTATGAAAGGTTAAGGGTTAATACTGTTAGCAGACAAAGTACAGTTGTATCACACTTGCCATAACTGCAAATGTTCGAGTAGATCAATTTTGCAGTACTGATTTTTGGCAGGGACACATTTTTGGTTTAAAAAAAAAGAAAAAGAATGAAATTCACGAATTATACCCAAGATTTTTAAATGTAAATTCCAGTCATTATGGTGAACTGATTATAATTTTAATCTGCATCTGTGTGTGTGTGTGTGTGTGTGTGTGTGTGTGTGTGTGTGTGTGTGTGTGTGTGTGTGTGTGTGTGTGTGTACATATGGGTTCACTTTATAATCTTGAAATCCTGAAATATCAAATTTCAGAATCTCAGGACCATAAAGTCAAAAGCCCATAATGGTGAAACCCTCAGAAGCACAAAATTAAAAATCTCGAAGTTCGAAGATGCTGACTTAACGGTTCTGGTGTTGCGCTGTGTTAATGGATAGCTGGAGATTCAGGTAAGTGTTTATGTTCTAAGGGTTTTGTGTAGGAGCTTTAGTGTGTGTCAGTGTGTTTTGTTACTGTGATGTGTGTGCGCGAGGGGAATGTAGCTTGTGTAGTGGTGTTTTCGTGTTTGTCTGTGTAGTGCGACCTTGGAGTTGGTATATTTAAGTGGGGGGGGGGGTGCAGGGGTGCTTACCCCCCTGCTTGTATGTAGAGTAGGTTCGTGTGTTTGTGTGTGGGGAGGAAGGTGTATGTATGTGTGCGGTGTAAGGACAGCATAGAAGTAGCGATTTTGAATTTTGCTCTTCTGGGGTTTCGATGTTTTGGGAGTTTGGCTTTATGGTCTTGAGATTCTGAAATTTGATATTTCAGGACTTCGAGATGATAAAGTGAACCTGGACATATACATATATCTATATTTATATCTAGAAATAAATTTAAAAGAGATTCTAGGCACAGAACACTCAAAGCAAGCCGGCAATTTATAAATATCAGCAGAAATGCATCTTGTAGTGAATTGATTCGCTGGCCTTCACTGGAAAATTCCATAAAAATGCCGCGATTCTTCAATTCTCAGACAGTCAAAAAAACTAGGATTTAATGGTATTTTTCCTGGAAAAAAATGAAAATCAGTGTCCCTGATTAGTGGGTTTCCCACCACGCAGCAGCCCGTGACTCACTACATTTCCTGAGTCTTTTCACCATCCCCTAGCCAACAAATGCTGAACGACCAAAGTGCGGATGTCAGGGAATTAGGGGGTGGGGTGGGGGTTGGTCTGATGGTGCAATCTTTCTAGGCAGTGAACAGCAGTCTGATGCCAAGGGATAGCTTGACCCTTCCAGATGTCAGTTTTACTCAGAGATAAAGATTCCAACTATGTGAATGTAGCAAGAAGGGGATGATGGTGGGTAAAAACTGCCAGTCTGAAAAGCTCCCCCTCCAGGTAAGGGAGGAGAGGCCAGCAGAGAGAGGGGTAGGAGGGTGGAATTTATACTTTAACACTGATCTACCTGAACATCTACAATAATGGCAAGTATGCCGCAACTGTACTATGTTCTTTGTAGTCAATATTGCAGTACTAGTTCTCTGGAGGACTTCCAAGGCTACAAGTTGGGAGGACAGGCTGTCTACTGGCTCTTGAGAAAGCAGGCATTGTAGGATAGCAGTAGCAAAACATGCCCTTGCCCTAGAGGCAATGTCTAAATGGTAATGTTTAGTAACACTGTGGACAGATGTCCATGTAGCAGCTTCCAGGACAGCCTGTGTAGTTGCACCTTTAGGGAAGGCAGTAGTGGCTATACTGCGTTTGGTGGAATGGGGCCTGACATGGAAAGATACTGGTGTACCATGACAGGCATAGCAAAAGGTAACACAGTTGGCTATCCACAGAGAGATCATTTGTTTAGACATGGGTCTGCCTTCTTTACCTTTTACAACGGCCACTAGTAAATGCTCTGTTCTATTAAGAAACTTAGTCCAGTCCAGGTAATACCTTGTCCATTAGTGCACATTCAGGGAATGCACTATTTGCTCGGCTTTATTCTGTAGATCAGGGAAGAATACCGGCAAATGAACAGCTTGATTTAACGGGAGCTCTGACACTAATTGGGGGATAAAGGAAGAATTAGAGAACACACTGAATACAGTGAAGATATCTTTGAACATCAGGGCTTGCAGCTCTGAGACCAGCCTGGTGGAAATTAATGCTATCAGTAGGGTGGTCTACCAAGTGAGCATCTTTGGTGGAGCAAAAGCTGCTGGCTCAAGAAGAGGTAATGTAAGTTTTTATAATACATAGTTTAAATCCCAAGTAGGGGAAGGCTTTCTCCTGGTGGGGCCTTACATGTAGGACACTTTTTAGGAACAGTTTCAGGTGGGTGTGAGAACAGATGGGGGGAGCAAGTAAAACAGGCAGAGATGGCTGAAGCATGTACCTTAATACTGGAGTAAGATATCTCTGATGAAACAATCCTGAAAAGTATTCTAACACTAGGTTTATGTCTGCAAGAGAAGAGCTAATGTCTTTGTTCCTGTATCAAACAGAAATCTTTTTCCATTTAGATAAGTATGATTTTCTGGTATGTGGTTTTCTTGCCTCTTTCAGGGTCAATAACACATCTGTAGAGTAGTTTGCATCATTTGGAATCAGAAATTAATCCTCCAAGATGTTAGATTGAGGGTGCTCAAGTAAAGGTAAATGATCCTTTTAGCTTCTGACTAGGTCTATCACTTTTCGGAGAATATAACATTTCCCTCTCTGAGGGTCAAGAGGAGAGAGAAAGTACAGTTGTGTACATTTACCATAAATGTAGATGTTTGAGTGTATTCACTGTTGCATTCATCACATTTGGGTTATCCCTGCCAGGATAGCCCTCAGTCGGCCCGAATACCAGAGGCCCAGTATTTCTGCATCGGTTGCTGTCGCTTCAGGGCTGATGTCAGGTCGTCAGTAGTATAAAGTAAGGCAGCCAACGCCATTACATTAGTTTTTCTTGCCCTGTCAGGAGCCCCCAAGTGGGAGCCAGGATATGGTGGAAGAACCTCCACCAGTAGGAAGTAAATACCAAAAAGTTCCTTGTAATAATAGAGAGAGAGAGAGAGAGAGAGAGAGAGAGAGAGAGAGAGAAAGGGGGATGGAGGGAGGGAAATTAGGATTGCAACAGTGAATACACTTGAACATCTACATTTAAGTTAAGTGTACACAACTGTACTATGTTCTTTGTGTTTCACTGTTGCAGTCATCACATTTCAGTTGATTCCCAAAGCTGAGGAAAAGGGTGCAGAGCAGTCAAGAAGACTGGGGGCTGGCTAGGATGTTCTGCAAGACTGCAGTGGCAAAGCCTGCCCTGGATTTGGAGAAGGCAGGCAGGTGGTGATGCTTGGTGAAGGTATGAACAAATGTCCATGTTGCAGCCTCCAAGATGTCCCTGGTGGGGGTTGCTCTGGTAGAGTGAGTTCTGACCCCCTTAGGGAGAGGTTTCCAGTGTTGCTTGTAGCAGAAATGGATGCAGTGTGCTATCCATTTGGAAATGGCTTGTTTGGATATGGCTTTGCCCTCTGCTCCTGCAGCAAAGCTGACTTAACAACTTATCAGTTTTTCTGAATGACTTAGTCTTGTCTAGATAGAATCAGAGCTGTCTGTGCACATCTAGAGTGCAGTATTCTTTCCCCCTTGTTTTGTGGGTTAGGGAAAAAGGTGGGCAAATGAATGGATTGGTTGAGAGTCACACTGGACACCACTTCTGGCATGAAGGATGGGTTAAGTCCTGAGGGAGACCCTGTCAGCATGGAAAATGATGAAGGGCTCTACAGCCATTACTGCTTGTAGCTCGGATACTTTTCTTGCTGAAGTGATGGCCAGAAGTAAGGCAGTCTTCCATGAGAGAAACTTTAATTCTGATGAAGCTGCTGGTTCAAAGGGGGCAGGGTGAGTTTCTCTAACACAAAGTTTAGGTTCCAAGTTGGGGTAGGTGCTCTTCTGGGTGGCCTCAAGTTGCTAACCCCTTTGAGGAACTGTTCGATGAATGAGAGGGTGTGAGAAAAGAGGTAGCTCAGTGGTGAAATGAACAGAGATAGCAGAGGCATGAATTTTAATAGAGGAAATGGATAGACCACTGTGTAGTAGGTCAGCTAGGTAAATCCAGGATGAGAGGCAGGGAGGGCTATGCCATATCCACTCTCAGCCTGGATCCAGGTGCAGAACCTTTTCCATTTGTCAGCATAAGACTTTCTAGTGCTAGGGCATCTGGCCTCACGAATAACATCTAGAACCTGTTTGCTGAGATTGGCAGCTTGTGCAGTGGTCAGGGAATAAGCCAGGCTGTCAAATTGAGGGTCTGCAATTTGGGATGCATTAATTCTCCTTCCCTCTGGGTCAGAAGTGTTGGGATCTGAGGGAGATGCCATGGTGGCAGAGGGGACAGGCTGCACAGCAGTGGGTACCAGTGTTGGCGTGGCCAGTCTGGGGCAATCAAGACTGTTCTCTGTTTTTCCTCCCATATTTTGAGCAGCATCCTGGTAATGAGAGGTAGTGGGGAAAATGCATAGACAGAGAGGTTGACTCACTGGAAAGACAGAACAGCCACTTTCCAGGCCCTGCAGTGAGGCTCCCTGGTGCAGAACATGCTGAGCTGATGGTTGGAGAGGGAAGCAAAGAGGTCTACCTTCGGGGTGCCCCATTCCTGAGTTATAAGGGTGAAGGGTTATTTGGTTTAGCTGCCAGTTGTGTGGGTCCAGAAGATTTCTGCTTAAGTTGTCTGCCAGAGAGTTTAGAGAGCTTGGCAGGAATTGTGCCAACAGGTGTAGTTGCATGGCTGAGGCTGTGTGCCAAATGGTCATGGCGAACTTCCATTGCGGGTAGGAGTGAGTCCCTCCCTGCTTGTTGATATACCACATCACTGTGGTGTTGTCTGTTTTTATCAGTAAAGCCCCTGGGGAGAGAAGGGGTCTGAAACCTGTCAATGTGTGCTGGACATCTAATATCTCTTTTTGGTTGATGTGCAGATGTATTTGATGTGGGCTCCATTGGCCCTGTATGCAACTGCCGTTCAGGTGTGCACCCCAGGCATAGTCTGATGCATCTATGGTGAAGGTCTGGGCGGCGTGGGGTGGTGAGAAGGGTAGTCCATTGTTGTGGTAGCATGCTGCTGCCCACCAAAGGAAATCTTTCCTTAGACAAGGTATCACTGGTATAAGAGTTTCCAGGTCTTGAGAGCGTTGACACTAAAGGCTTTTTAGGTACCACTGAAGTTTCCTCATATGCAGTCACGCATATGGAATGAGTAGAGTGCAAGATGCCATGAACCACAGAGTTTGCAGGATAACTGGGGTCTGGTGGCTATTTGAGACAAATAGGCTGTCAGGCAAGTTTGCTTTCCTGGTGTAAGGAATGCCATCTGGGATGCTGTGTCCAGGCTTGCTCCCATGAATATAATTTTTTGGGTGGATACTAATTTGGATTTCTTTTTGTTGCTGGTGTACCCTAGGGAGGTCAGTAGGTCCATTACAAACCTAGGTGCTTAAGTAGCATTTCCTGTCTGCCTAAATTAGGCAGTCATCTAAGTATGGATACATTTGAATATTTTGTTTGACTGCAAAAAGCAATGGCGGGAGCTAGGAATTTTGTGAAAACTCTGGGAGCAGTAGATAAGCCAAAGGGAAGTGCCGAGAACTGAAAGTGTAGAGATCCTGCGGGGAAACTTGGACATTTCCTGCATGAGTCCCTGATTGGGATGTGTAGGTAGGCCTCTTAGGTCTAGGGTGGTTAGCCAGGCATCTTTGGAGAGCATAAGCAGTAGTTGCTGAAGGGTGAGCATTTTGAATTTTGGTATCACCAGGAAGGTGTTTAGAATGGATAAATCGAGGATGGGATGCCAAGTGCCCTCTTTTCTGGGTACAAGAAGAGCCTGGAGTAGAAACCTTGACCTATCTGTTCTGCAGGAATGTGTTCTATTGGCCTTGTGGAGAGCAGGGAAAGGACTTGCTTTTTGGCCTCTGCCCACTGGGTTTGGAGGTAGATCTGGGAACCCTTTTGGGGTTGATAGTGTGAAAAGAAAATTTGTATCCCTGGGACACTGTTGAGGACCCAGTGGTCGATGGTAATGGTGGCCCAGGTGCTTGTATGGAAGGAGAGTTTTCCTCCAGGGGCAAGTTCAGGTGGACAGAGGGAGGGGGTGGTGGAGAGTCATTTTGAGTTCTTACCACGAAGGGGTGGCTTTCCACTACCTGGTTTAGAAGTGGAGGTACTCCATTGCTCTGATCTCCGTGCATTCCCTGTGGCTGTTGTCTGGGGGGGGGGGGGGTCTGCTTCCCCAGGGTCTGGACTGAACTGACCTGAAGGGGGCAGGAAAGGACCAGTGTTTGGAGGGGCAATGCCTATTGAACCTGGGTGGCTGGACCTGCAGGAAATCCTTAACTGTCGGTATAGATTTAGCTTTTTCTTCCAAGTTTTTAAAGACCTCCTCTGCCTTGGTGTCAAATAAGTTGTCTTTGTGCAAGTGTGCATCCAATAGTTTAGATTTGACATGGTCTGGCAAGGGCTGTTCCTTAAGCCAAGCATGCCTTTTACGGACAGAACCGGTGACTGCTGCCTTGCAAGATGCTTCTAGGGCATCAAAACCACAGTGTAAGGTGTGCTTAGTTACTTGACTTGCAGAATGCATTAAATCTTGCAATTCTATTTTCTGCACAAGCAGGAAAAGTTGATATTTTTGTTTGAGGAGTTCCATGGTATGCTGCTGGAATTTTAGCATATGGAATTGACAATTTAGTACTCTAATAGCAAGAGTAGCAGAGGCGTATACTTTTTTTACCTCATCTGTCTAAAGCTCGGGAATCCCTATCTGAGGGGGTGGGATTTTTAGCAGAAGTTGCTTTAATTCCTTTAGGCCCTTGGGAGATAACCTGAGGGTCAGCAGTAGGATTTCAGAAAAGAAATTTGTGAGAGTCAGAGAGACTGTAATACCAGTCAGGTTTCCTGGGAGTGGGAGGGAGGGTGTCAGGAGATAAATTAGATTCCATGAAAACATCATCCATAACATCCAGGACAAGAGGAATGGCCAGGGGTCTGTGCTGTGAGAAGCTCTAAAATCTCTCTGAGTCTCTTTTTAGACTGAGGGTAAGTCCTGACATTCCCATTGGAAATGCTCCCTTAAAGTATGAAGGGTTTCACCAAAGGAAAAATCTTTGGGTGGAGAGGTTGAAGGAATGGATTCCTCTGCATCAGAATCCTCAAAAGCAGAGAGGGGTTGCATGTCTTCATATTCAGAGGCATTGGAGTCATCAGACTCCTGTTCAGATAAGACTACTGGTGTCAAACCTTTTTTTCATTTGGGAGAGGTAGCTTGGCTTCCTCTGATCAACATTATAAGGTCTTCCGCCATTTTAAACATTTGAGACTGAGGGAAAGAAGCAGGTGCCGGAGATGGGGTCGTTGGTTTCTTGGGTGTGGCTCATACCCTGGGCCTTAGAAACTCGGTAGTTTGCGAAAGAACAGAAGACACGAAAGAAGGAGTCAGTTTGTGTCAAGACTCGGTAGTGCGAAGTACTTCCTTGGAAGTCGGTGCCTGCTCAGTGGCTCCGGACCCATCCAAGGTAGAGACAACCGCAGGATCCTTAGTCGAAGAGTTTTGCGGCATACCGGACTCCGAAAGGGTCTTGGTAGTGGCCTGCGAATCCACAGAGGCGGGCATCAGGGGCTGCGAAAGTACCTTACTGAAGACAGGAGAACTGATGACTAGCTTAACGGAAGCGTCGTCGGTAGGTTTGGACCTGTGTGGTCTTGTCTGTCTTTATCCTTACGTTTTTTTGAAAGATCTGATGTCGCATGGCTTGCCGGAGCCATATCAGAAATCGAAGACAGAGAGCAAAAATATCTAGCTACAATAACGGCCCGATGATGTATAGTTCTGGCGTTGAACAAAGGACAAAAGTGACAGCAAGGGACGTTGTGATCTGTGCGTAAGCAAGTGACGGAGGAAGAATGAAAGTCTCGGTGTGGTATTTGCTTTCCACAGGCAAGACAACTTAACTTTTTCTGACATGGGTCAGAGCAAGAAAAAACGATCCCCAACAGGGTACTTAGCTTTAGAAGACTTCAACTTCAATTCGGAAAATGAAACTCGGGTAGCGGCCGACCGGCACTCGTGCGAACTGTTTTCGGTTTCGGGCTCCATGGCAAGAAAGACTGATGTAATGGTGTCGGCTGCCTTACTTTATACTACTGATGACCTGATGTCAGTCCTGAAGAGACAGCAACCGACAAAGAAATACTAAGCCTGTGGTATTCGGGCCAACTGAGGGCTACCCTGGCAGGGATAACCGAAATGTGAGAACTGCAACAGCGAAACACAAAGAACATCCAATGTTGCCTTGGCCAGAAGGGGGAAATGAGTATTATGCTTGGCCTGTCTGACCTCACCTTTATCAGTACCATGGGATTCAGCAGGAATGGAAGAAAGGCATAAAGAACAAAGGCCTCTCCATTTAAAGAAGATATCTGCTCTCCGTGTCCCTTTCTGTTGGGTACTAGGAGCAGAACCTTTGTAGTTGCCTGTTATGATGAGAGGCAAAAAGGTCTATACTGGGGGTGTCCCCATAGATGGGTGAGCTCCAGGTACACCTCCCTTTTTAGCATCCTTCTGATGGTGTTCAGAAGGTCCCTACTCAAAGAATATGCTAAGATGTTGACTTGGCTCAGGATATAGAATGCTATCAGTGTCAGCTGCAGTTGTGTGAAGAGCCAAATCTTTATTGCTAGACTGCACAGGGGATAGGAATGAGTCCCCCTTTGATTATTAATACACCACATAACTGTGGTGGTGTCTGTCCAAATTTGCAGTGCTCCTGGGACAAGGCTGCTTTCAAAGGCTTCCATCGCTAGAAACAGTGCCAGCAATTCCTGCTGGTTTAAGAGAAGTTTTCTTTGCTCTGGGGTCAAGATACCTTCCATCTTCATAGATACTAAGGTTCATAGGAGTTTACCAGGCTAACAACCACAAGGGCCATTGTAAGCCTAGCCATGCATCCCAAATCTCTGACAGGTTTTGATACCCTTGATAACAGTAAGCATGGGCCTGGCAGATGAACCATTTAGTGGTTACCTGTTTGCATTAGAGACATAGGTGCCAAACCAGGGATGAATTTCCAGTTTCCCATCCAATTGTCCAAGTTAGACTTGAATCGGGTTAGGGAGGAACTCTGCTTCACATGGATGGGAAGCCTGTTCCATAGACGGGGTAGTCTCTGGGATACGTACTTCTCTCTCATGGAGGTCCTATTTATATCACAGGCAAGGTTTAAGTCTTTAGAACGGGTAATTCAGGCACTGTTTTGTGGATATGCAGGAGGTCCATCAGAGTGGGGTCTGACAATGCCCTGTATGCCAGGCATAGACTGCCCTAAAAAGCCTTTAGGATACAGAATACAGGGATAGGGTCTTGAGGCGGTCTGCATAGGACATATTACTTATGCCCTGTATTCTTTTAGTGAGAAACCTCTGTGGACGTTTTAGTTGTTGGATATGTCTGGTTAGGTACATACCAAAGGGGGCATTGTACTCAATGATAAGTCTGATGAATGCCGAATACAATGGAACAATGACTTCTTTGGACTTAAATGCCACACCTTTGTTTATAAGTTGTGCAATATAGAATGATTTCCTCACCACTGCATCAACGTGATGATCAAAGGCTAGATTACTATCTGTGTGTGTCCCCAAGGCCCGGACTACTGGGTCAACTCTAAAGGGTGTGGTGTCAATATGATAGTTACCAGGGATGGATGTCCTCCCACAGGACACTATTATGCATTTCTTGGCATTTAGTTAGCCCATGGCTCTGACACCAGTTTATCTGTGTCAGCCTCTCCTGGAGAACTTTTGCGTCAGTGTGAGATTCAATGACAGCTCCTAATTTGCAATCATCTGCAAATTTAGTCAGCCAGAGACCACTGACATTGGCCTTGACTTCTGAGAATTAAATGCCAAAAAGGAGTGGTCCAAGGGCTAATCCCAGAGGGACTCCACTTGTGACTGGCCTCTTTGTAGAGGTGGACTCCCCGATTCTAACTTCCTGGGTCCTGTCTGTGAGCCAGTTGGCTATCCACTGGGTGACATACTGGTTTGTACCTAACTTCTTGAGTTTGTCAACAATGCCTGAGTGGGGTATTATGTCAAATGCCTTGGCCAGGTCAAGGTAGTCAGTGTGAACAATTTTGCCCTCATCCATTGCATTGGTGACCTTCTCAAAGAAGTCCACCAGGTTGAGAAGGTATGATCTAACCTTGACAAAGCCAAACTGAGTTGGGGCCAGAGTCTAGAGGTTTACTATATCTGTAATGATCATCTCCATGATAACTCTTTCCATGGCTTTTACAGATAAGATTAGTGAGACTTATGGGTCTGCAGTTTCCAGGGTCTGTAGATTGCCCACCTTTGTGCAGAGGGATGACTGTTGCCTTTCTCCATTCGTGAGGCACGAAGGCTGTATGGAGGCTACAGTTAAGTAGTAATTCCAAAGGCCCTGATAAGTCATGTTTCATGCTATTTAGAAGGCACACAGGGATATTGTCTGGGCCCACTGATGCAGTGTTCTTGGTCTTAGAGAGAGCATTAAGGACCTGTTCCCTTAGTGATAGTAGGGGGGAGGTGTACTTGATGATACTTCCTGAGGGAAGGTTGGGGGGGGGGGTAAAGTTGGAGCTGAATTTATCAGCCAGGATGTTTGCCATATCTTCTGGCTCAGTACAGCCGACTCAATTTACAATGAGCTCTGCACACAATTGTGCATTGCGATTGAGGTTGTGGACATAGATAAAGAATACATTGTGGTTGTCCTTGGCCTGGGAGGCCAAACCTACCTCAAATTTGGCTTTGGTAGACTGTCTTCTGAGCTGTTTGTTTAGTTGTAGAGTGTTTCTATCCTGTTGGGTTGCTGCACCTTCTAATTTTTGCCATGATTTTCTTCCTCCAGTTATACAGCCGACTGATTTTGTGATTTCCCGGGGCGGCTTGTCTTTTGAGTTAGCTTTCTACTTCTTCTTGGTGGGTACAGCTGCCTCTATGAAGCTATTAACATGCTTGCACAGGGTTTCTGGGAACAGTTCTGCATAGGCAGAAGTGTTCTCAGGGTTTATTGGGGCTTGACATGTTGCCAGGTTCTCACTTAATAGCAGGAGGTTATAGCCTTAGAATAGTTCCTGAATATTCCCAGTTTAGCTGGGAGTCCAGGTTTTATTTTTACTTCAAAGGAGACCATTTTGTAGTCTGCCCTTACCAGAGAAGGTATTACAGTAGGGGTGTGCAGCACTCTCCCATATTAGTGAGGACCAGATCTGGTATGGTTGCACCCCTGGTTGGTGTACTGACTCTATCTGGTCCAGGGAATTTGTGTTTACAAAATCAAGGAATCTCTGTCATGTACGTTTGATGTCATATAGGATTCCCAGTTAATAGTGGGGTAATTAAAGTCACCCATGAATATGGTATTGGGTTAGATGGTTAGTGTTTCTAATAAGTTTAAATACATGGCATAGGTTTCCTGGGTAATAAAGGGGGATCTACAGCTTGCAAGGAAGTGGTATTGGATTTTACCTATGGTGATTTGAACATGGAGCAGCTCAAGTGCATTGTCCTTTTTGACCAGCTTTGAAGTACATTTATTTCTGATGTAAATAGAAACACCTCCCCCTTTAGTCTCTGCCTGTGATGTAGTTGGTCTAAATGTGGGGACGGCATTATAACCTTGCACTGTTGGTGAGATCTCCATGGCTTTAAACTATGTCTCAGAGACCACAAAGACATCAGCATTCTCTAGGGTAAAGACAGCTTCTAGGGAATGGAGCAGTAACACTTTTAGATTTTCTTGGTTTTGATTTGCTATGGCAGAAGTGCTTTCAGTTTTGGCACTGCCTAAAAAAGGCACTATGGGGGAAGACTGTTTTAGCTAATATTCAAAAGCATAGAGGTGAGAGGTGCAGAACATCCCTGGCAAAGCAGCGTGGTGTATTGACCATCTCCTTACATGCTGACAAATACTGCACCTGCTTAGAAAGACACCAGAAACTAAGCCAATAATTAAAGTCAATCATCTTTTGTTTGTATTGTGGCATCATCCTTGGAGAAGGTAAAATGTTGCTCAATGCTAAGCTCATACCAGCCTGAGACACATATTCCGAGTGCTCTATGATGACTCTTTTCATATAGTGTGCACTCCCCAGGCTACCTCAAATGTCTGTGGTGATGGGTTTTGTTTGTTTCTGGTAAACAGAAATTTGCACCTGTGGCTCTAAACTAATCCATCCATTTGCCAACCTTCTTCCCTAATCCTCAAAATAAAGGGGAAAGGATCCTGCACTCATTGGACGTGCACAAACAGCTCAGGTTCTACCTTGACAGGACTAAGCCTTTCAGAAAATCTGACCAGCTGCTAGTCAGCTTTGTTACAGGGGCAGAGGGCAAGGCCATTTCAAAGCAAACCATTTCCAAATGGATGGCACACTGCCATCCATTTCTGCTACAAGCACCATGAAAAACCTACCCCTCTGGGGATCAGAATTCATTCCACTAGAGCTACTCCAACCTCTACAGCATTTCTCAGTGGGGTCCCTACCAGGGACATCCTGGAAGCTGCTACCTGGAGTTCTGTACAGACCTTCTCCAAGCATTACCACCTGCCTATCTTTTCCAAATCTAGAGCAGGCTTTGCTACAGTAGTCTTGCAAGGCCTGCTAGCCAGCCGTAACTCTTCTTGACTGTATCCACCCTTCCTCAGCTTTGGGAGTCAACCCAAGTGTGATGACTGCAACAGTGAAATACGAAGAACATAGTACAGATGTTGAAAAAACAGCAAGAAAGATCCAACAATGACCAGGTACCTCAAAACAAAGATACAACTTGTAAAAACAGCAAAAATGAAACAGAGGTATGGCTCCAGGCTTCAAAGACGTTTATTTCTAAAACACAGGACACAAGCGCTTTCACCAATTAGGCTTCTTCAGGTGTACTAACACAGAATACTTGCATCTCTATTTATACTAATCATCATACTACATTACATAAAAATTTAAAGGCATATTATATTTAAAATAAGATATACAGAAGTATATGAAAAAATAATATATGTAAAAAACACATACAAGAAACACATTTAAAAATACATATAATATTTTTATAAAAACGGAAGATTCATTTACGTAAAGGTTTATTTTTTAAGGTGGGTCTTAAGGGAATGTGTTCATTTAAACCATGTCCCTTTGTTGCTCTTAATGTAATTATTCATCTTGCCTCTAAGGCTTCAGTTCGTGTCTTAATATCTCCTCTCCCTATATTTTCAAATATCTTTCCTATAGCCCTAAAAGAAAATGTATGTTGCATACTAGTATCCTTGATATGTCTGGCAAGGGCATTAAATGGACTACCTTTTCTTATATGGTACAAATGTTCCCTAATTCTGTCTCTAAAAAATCTATCAGTTTTGCCTACATAGAACTTTCTACAAATTCTACATGTGGCAAGATAGACTATATGTTGGGAATCACATCTGGCATTAATATTAAAAGTATATGTCTCACTAGTATCCGGATGCTGAAAATATAAGCAGGTATCAATAGAACTGCAGAAATTGCACTTACCACAAGGTCTAGTACCTTTAATAGTACTTAATGTAGTCTGTTCCTTAGGATAACGTAACTGTCTACGTGGTGATTTTTGATTCTTAAAAGTAAACTGTGGGCATGCCCCTATATATTTATTAATCTGCATATCAGAGGTTAAAATACTCCAATTCATATTAATATCAGTATAACACTTTATATTCCTAGAGTAGCTAAAACAAATTCTCAGGGGTTGCAGATTCCGAGCATATTCCATACTCTTATCTGCCATTTGTTTGGAAAAATAAGGCTTGGCTTTACTGTCTCAATTTCATTACAGTTTGCATACCTTGATTAATTAGGTAGGATTCATAACCTCTTTCATTCAGCTCATCTTTTGTTTTATTAAGTTGTATAGTAAAGTCATCTACCTTAGCATTTAATCTGGATGCCCTAAAAATTGGTTCTGTGCTACATTCTTAAAGATAAATTGTGGGTGCATACTATCTCTTCTAAGTAAGTTAACACGACACTCCTTCCTAAACAACTTAACATTCAACCATTTAAGTCTTGTAGCACAGTGACATCCAGAAAATTAACTTCCCTATAAGAGCAGTTCACAGTAAACTTCAAAAAACTAGTGGTAGTATTAATAATCTACAAAGATTTGAAATTCATCAACCGAGCCCCCCCCCAACCAAAAAAAAAAAAGGTCGTCCACAAATCTACAAAAAACCTTTATCTTATCTTTAAGTTCATTTCTCAAAATAACTTTTTCCCATCTTATCACAGCATTTGCATAGCTATTGGCGCAAGATGTTCCCATGGCAACGCCTTGACATTGCCAATAGAATTTATCTTTAAAGACAAAAACATTATTTTCCAATACCAGTCTTAGTAATAAGCATATAGACTCTATAAAATTACTATCATACTTTCTACTTTCAACCATCAATTCAGCAACACTGTTAATACCATAATCATTCGGTACAACTGGAAATAAGGAAGTTACATCTAGTGTTAACAGTGGTATACTTATAGCCTCTGCTCTATCATATGCATATGTATACAGATATTTAACAGAATGTTCAGTGTCTCTTAAAATATGACTGGTTTGCTTGATAAGAGTCCTTAATGTTTTTTCTAAAAAGATAGAAACAGATTCAGTGCACCAATTCCTACCAGCTACTATGGGTCTCATAGGAGAATCTACTAAACTTTTGTGCAACTTTGGTAAACCTTGAATTATTGGTATAGTGGGGCTAGGAATTAAAAAATAATTGTAAAGGTTATCATCGATTAAATTTACTGTAACCATCTCTTTTAACTGTTTATGCACACAGTTTATCATTCTATGTACATGCCCTTTACTTATAACTTTATAAAAAAGTGTTATCACTTAACATTAATAACATTTTATTAACATAATCTTCCTTATCTAAAATTACAATAGGCCCTCCTTTGTTGGCTGGACATATCATAATTGTAGAATTGGTTTGCAGACTCTTTAAAGCCATGCTTTCATGTCTATCTAAATTGTGCCATTTCTTTGTATTACTCTTAGTATTTTGTTCGTAAAAAACTTTATAAGCTTTACCAATGCACAGTTTCTCAAAGGCACATAATAAATTACTTTCCGCTTGGCAGAAACTTAATATCCAAACCAGTCTTGGCTATATGAAATTATTAACTGAATTGGCAGAAAAAGAAGAGCATAAATTGTCTGCAGTTAAATCTAAGTATTTAAACATTTGTGCCAAATATGAATCTAAAGTGTTAACCAAGCCTTTTAATGATATGCTAGACAATGTGCTTGCCTACGGTCTTGGGGCTAACTCAAATAAAGCTGAAGAAACTGCAAAGGGACAGATTGGATTTTTCCACCGGGCACGTTTTTATGTGGCCGAGAGTAGTCCCTGATACTAGTTTTAATAGGAATATCAATAGCCATGAAACTGGAATAATAAGTCTAATTGTAGCTAATTCTGAAGAGATTAATAGCAGCAGTGCTTTAACTGTTATAACAAATCCCATTGTAGAGAACATACGGGAAGAATTGGATGGGAGGAGTTCTGCAACCACTGAGTTAGTTTGCGAACATTCAGCAAATGGTACGGTGATTCCCAAGAAGAAGGTTTTAATCACCAAAGCTCAGGTCCATTGTGAAAACAATGGAAGCATACAGAAGGGGTATGAGGAACTGCAACCTGGCATCACCTACCACTTTTTTAAGCAGTCCTTGTTCCATGGGATTGCAGTTTCCATTACCAACGAGGAGCAGGTATGTAAGCCGAGGCAGAGGACGAACAAACCAGACAGAGATAAGGGGAAGAAGTACAATGAGGAACAAATGAAAACAAATGGACAGTATGGTGAGTCCATACAATATAAAGAAAGCCTTCCTCAATATGAAAAACTAGTGGTAAATTTATCTAAATATGAACTTTCTACAGCTGAATATAATGTTTTAGCTAAAGGATTTTCATTTATCCCTGCTATGGACTCTAATATTGCAGATATTGTACTTGATATAAAACTGTTTACTAGAAATTTAATGTTGAAAATTTTATTAGACAGCAATTCAAATGATATTACTGTTTTTAAAAAGCCTAGTGTTTTTACACCTAAACTGAACCCTTTATTATCTGCCTTTGAGAAACTGTGCATTGATGATGCTTATAAAGTTTTTTACGAACAAAATACTAAGAGTAATACAAAGAAATCACACAATTTAGATAGACATGAAAGCATGGCTTTAAAGTGTCTGCAGACCAATTCTACAATCATAATAACGTCCAGCTGACAAAGGAGGGCCCATTGCAATTTTAGATAAGGAAGATTATGTTAATAAAATGTTATTAATGTTAAGTGATAACACTTTTTATAAAGTGTTAAGTAAAGGGCATGTACATAGAATGATAAACTGTGTGCATAAACAGTTAAAAGAGATGGTTATAGTAAATTTAACAGATGATAACCTTTACAATTATTTTTTTTACTTCCTAGCCCCACTATACCAATAATTCAAGATTTACCAAAGGTGCACAAAAGTTCAGTAGATCCTCCTATGAGACCCATAGTAGCTGGTAGGAATTAGTGCACTGAATCTGTTTCTATCTTTTTTAGAAAAAACATTAAGGACTCTTATCAAGCAAACCAGTCATATTTTAAGAGACACTGAACAGTTTGTTAAAGATCTGTATACATTTGCATATGATAGAGCAGAGGCTATAAGTATACCACTGTTAACAACACTAGATGTAACTTGCTTATTTACAGTTATACCGAATGATTATGGTATTAACAGTGTTGCTGAATTGATGGTTGAAAGTGGAAAGTATGATAGTAATTTTATAGAGTCTATATGCTTATTACTAAGACTGGTATTGGAAAATAATGTTTTTGTCTTTAAAGATAAATTCTACTGGCAATGCGAAGGCGTTGCCATGGGAACATCTTGCACTAATAGCTATGCAAATGCTGTGATGTTAAGCTGGGAAAAAAAATATTTTGAAGAGAAATGAATTTAAAGATAAGAAAGTTTTTTCATAGATTTGTGGACGACCTTTTTTGGTTTGGGGGGGCTCGGTTGATGAATTTCAAATCTTTGTAGATTATATTAATACTACCACTAGTTTTTTGAAGTTTACTGTGAACTACTCTTACAGGGAAGTGAATTTTCTGGATGTCACTGTGCTACAAGACTTAAATGGTTGTTTGAATGCTAAGTTGTTTAGGAAGGAGTGTCGTGTCAATAACTTACTTAGAACAGATAGTATGCACCCACAATTTATCTTTAAGAATGCAGCACAGAACCAATTTTTTAGGGCATCCAGATTAAACGCTAAGGTAGATGACTTTACTATACAACTTAATAAAACAAAAGATGAGCTGAATGAGAGAGGTTATGAACCCTACCTGATTAATCAAGGTATGCAAACTGTAACGAAATTGAGACAGAGTAAAGCCAAGCCTTATTTTTCCAAACAAATGGCAGATAATAAGAGTATGGAATATGCTCGGAATCCGCAACCCCTGAGAATTTGTTTTAGCTACTCTAGGAATATAAAGTGTTATAATGGCATTATTAATAAGAACTGGCATTATTAATAAGAACTGGAGTATTTTAACCTCTGATATGCAGATTAATAGATGCCCACAGTTTACTTTTAAGAATCAAAAATCACTACATAGACAGTTATGTTATCCTAAGGAACATTAAGTACTATTAAAGGTACTAGACATTGTGGTAAGTGCAATTTCTGCAGTTCTATTGATACCTGCTTATATTTTCAGCATCCGGATACTAGTGAGACATATACTTTTAATATTAATGCCAGATGTGATTCCCAACATATAGTCTATCTTGCCACATGTAGAATTTGTAGAAAGTTCTACATAGGCAAAACTGATAGATTTTTTAGAGACAGAATTAGGGAACATTTGTACCATATATGAAAAGGTAGCCCTTTTAATGCCCTTGCCAGACATATCAAGGATACTAGCATGCAACATACATTTTCTTTTAGGGCTATAGGAAGGATATTTGAAAATATAAGGCGAGGAGATATTAAGACACAAACTGAAGCCTTAGAGGCAAGATGGATAATTAGATTAAGGGCAACAAAGGGACATGGTTTAAATGAACACATTCCCTTAAGACCCACCTTAAAAATAAACCTTTACGTAAATGAATCTTCAGTTTATATAAAAATATTACATGTATTTTTAAATTTGTTTCTTGTATGTGTTTTTTACATATATTATATTAATTTTTCATATACTTCTGTATATTTTATTTTAAATATAATATACCTTTAAATTTTTATGTAATATAGTATGACGATTAGTATAAATAGAGATGCAAGTATTCTGTGTTAGTACACCTGAAGAAGCCTAATTGGTGAAAGTGCTTGTGTCCTGTGTTTTAGAAATAAACGTCTTTGAAGCCTGGAGCCATACGTCTGTTTCATTTTTGCTGTTTTTACATAGTACAGATGTTCGTGTTTCACTGTTGCAGTCATTACATTTGAGTAATCTGCTGGCAGGTTGCACTCAGTCGGCCTGATTAACAATGTCTTGGGTCCTGCGTCGGTTGTTGTCCCTTCTTCCATGACGTCAGGTCATCAGGGGTATAAAAACATGCAGCCGACACCATTACATCAGTTTTTCTTGCCCCAGATGTCAGGTGCCCCTGAAATGGGGAGCAAATAAAATTAAAAACACAAAAATATACCTCCAACCAAAAGCAAATACACCAAAAAGGCTTTTAAGCATAGTAAAAGAAAGAGGCACAGTCAGAGAAAAACAGGGGGCTGGAGGGAGGGTAACCAGGACTGCAACAGTGAATACACTCGAACATCTACATTTATGGTAAGTGTACACAACTGTACTATGTTCTTCGTGTTTCACTGTTGCAGTCATTACATTTGGGTAGATTCCCAAAGCTATGGTCGGGAGGAGGAATTTATACAGCATTAGCACCAGCTATAAGGCCCTGCAAGGCTGCAGTGGCAAAGCCAGCTCTGGATTTAAAGAAAACTGGTAAATGATCATGCTTGGTGAAAGTATGTACAGAACTCCAGGTAGCAGCTTCTAGAATATCCCTGGTAGAAACACCTCTGAGAAAGGCTGCAGAAGTAGATGCAGCCCTGGTGGAGTGAGATCGGATCCCCTGGGGGATAGGTTTTCCATGGTGCTTACAGCAGAAATGAATGCAATGGCTTATCCATTTAGAAATGGTTTGTTTTGAAATAGCCTTCCCCCCTCTGCCCCAGCAGCAAATGCTACTAGCAATTTTTCAAATTTTCTTCTAAATTTATTTCTGTCCAAGTAGAATCTAAGTTGTCTGTGCAGATCCAAGGAATGCAGAATCCATTCCCCTTTGTTCTGTGGACTGGGAAAGAAGATTAGCAAATGAATGGACTGATTAAGAGCCACACTGGAAACCACCTTGGGCATGAAGGATGGCTTGGTTCTTAGAGATACCCTGTCCACATGAAAGATGATGAAAGGCTCCACTGCCATAAGGGCCTGTAACTCAGATATCCTTCTAGCTGAAGTGATTGCTAAAAGGAAGGCTGTTTTCCAAGAAAGACATTTTAAGTCTGCAGTAGCAGCCAGCTTGAAAGGACGTAGAGTGAGCTTCTCCAAAACAAAGTTAAGGTCACAGGCAGGGGTAGGAGCTCTCCTGGGTGGTCTCAAGTTCTCTGCTCCTCTGAGATGCTGCTTGAGCAGGTGATGAGAAAAGAGGGGTGGTTCTGTGTTATAGTGAGCTGAAATAGCTGAAGCGTGGATTTTAATAGAGGAAAAAGACAGGCCCTTGTGAAGCATCTCAGTTAAGTATTGCAAAATCTGAGGTAAATTGGGCGCTGCTGTGGTCACCCCTAAAGATTGGTTCCAGGCACAGAATCTTTTCCATTTGTCAGCATAAGATTTTCTAGTACTAGGTCTTCTCACCTCCAAGATGACATCCATCACAGGTTTGCTGAGGGATGCTAAGGGTGAATTTAAGTGATTAGCCAAGCTACAAGGTTCAATGTTGGAAGCTGAGGGTGAAAAATTTGGTTCTCCTGCTGAGACAGCAAGGAAGGTGTCTGGGCCATGGAGATATTTGTGACACACTGTGCAGGAGTGGGTATCAGTGTTGGTGTGGCCAGTCTGGAGAGCAATTAAAATCATTCTTGGTTTGTCCTGTTTGACTTTTAGCAGAACTTTGGAGAGCAGAGGCAGAGGGGGTACGGCGTAGACTGATAGGTTTTTCCAGCTGAAGGACAGAGCATCCACTTTCCAGGCTTTTTTGTGGGGAGTCCTTGTGCAAAATTTGTCCAACTGGTAGTTCTGGGGGGAGGCAAATAGATCTATGTTTGGGCTCCCCCATCTACTTGTCAACATGTTGAAAATCCGTGGTTCCAGTTTCCACTCGTGTGGGTCCAAGAGATTTCTGCTTAGTCCATCTGCCAGTGTATTCAATTTTCTTGGCAGGAATTGAGATTGTAGGTGCACTTAGCAGCTCAAGGCCGTGTTCCACAATGCCATGGCTAGTCTGCAGATTGGTTAGGAATGTGTAACCCCCTGCTTGTTTATGTACCACATAACCGTGGTGTTGTCCGTCTTTACCATTAGTTGTCCTGGAAGAATGTAGTCCTTGAAGGCTGTCAAGAGCATTCTGTACAGCTAACATTTATTTTTGACTGATATGTAGGTGCATTTGATTTGGGTTCCATTTGCCCAGAACGCACTTCCCTGCCAGGTGAGCCTCCCATGCATAGTCTGATGCATCTGTAGTTAGGGTTTGGGCGGCAGGGGGTAGTGTGAATGGCAGTCCCTTGTTTTGGTGGCAGGCCTCTGCCCACCATAGGAACTCCAGGCATAGGCAAGGTATGATAAGAATCATTGTTTCCAGGCTGTGACAATGTTGACTCCATAGACCTTTTAAGTACCACTGTAGTTTCCTCATATGCAGTCTTGCATATGGAATTAGAAGAATGCAGGAGACGATGAACCCAAAGGCATGCAGCATTTGATTGGCAGATAGCAGGGTTTTTGTGGCCACTTGTTTGAAGTCAGTTACCAAACAAATTTGCTTCTCTGGCGTGAGGAAAGCCATCTGGGCAATTGTATTCAAGCTTGCACCCAGGAATGTAATATGTTGAGAGGGTACCAGTTGTGATTTATTTTCATTTATGGTGTACCCTAGACAAGTTAGAGCCTTTTTTTTTTTTTTTTTTTACAAACGCCAGATGATTTAGAAGTATGCCCCAGTTTTCTGCCTGAATTAGGGGTATGGATATATTTGAATATTTCTTTGCCTGCAAAATGCAATTACTAGAGTCAGGCACTTTGTGAATACCCTGGGAGCAGTAGACAATCTAAAGGGCAGTGCAGAGAACTGATAAAGCAAGTAGCCTGCTTTGAAGCGTAGGTATCTTCTGCAAGATTCCCTGATTGGTATGTGCGAGTATGCTTCTTTTAAATCTAGAGTTGCCAACCAGGCATCTTTGCCTAGCATAGGAAGTAACTGGTGAAGAGTCAGCACCTTGAATATTGGAATGTCCAGAAAGGTGTTTAGAGTGGACAGGTCCAGAATTGGACGCCATGATTTGTCTTTTCTGGGTACCAGTTAAAGCCTGGAATAGAAACTTTGTCCCTTTTCCTCTTCTGGTACCGGTTGAATAGCCCCCATGTTTAAGAGGGAAGGTACTTGTTTTTGAGCCGCTGCCAACTGATTTGGGGGCAGGTCTGGCCACCCGTTTGGTGTTGGTAACATGTGGAAATGAAATCTGTATCCCTGAGACACTATATTTAAAACCCATTTGTCCTGGGTTATGAGTTCCCAGTTTTTTGCATGAAGAGCAATCTTCCCCCCCCAAAGGGGTGGCTAAAAGTTAAGTGCTTGGTAATTTTAAAGAAAAGTCATTGAGACTGTTTACCATAGGGGGGTGTCTTATTTCCAGATTTGGAAGTGGAGGCCCCCCCACTTAATTCTGAGAGTCCCCTGGGACTGAAACCTGGTGCTTTTGATGTGTCTGGGTTTGGCTTGAGAGGATCTGGAAGGAGCTGGAAAGGACCAATTCTTAGTAGGCCAGTGCCTACTAAATCTTGGAGGTTGCACTTGTAAGAAATCTTTTACAGTTTGCATAGATTTAGCTTCATCTTCCATCTTTTTTAGAACTTCTTCAGCCTTACTGCCACACAGGCGGTCCTGATTTAAAGGAGCATCCAACAATTTTGCTTTAACATGATCAGGCAGAGATTGCTCCTTAAGCCAAGCATGCCCTTCTAAGCACAGACTCAGTAACAGCAGACCTGCAAGAGGCCTCTAAAGAATCAAAACCACATTGCAAAGTATGTTTTCCAACTTGTTCATCAGAATGCAATAAATCCTGTAAATCTTTATTTTCCACAGTCAGAAATCAACATCATTTTCTGTTTAAGCAGTCCAATAATATGCTGTTGATATTTTAACATATGAAATTGGCAGTTTAAAGCCCTGATTGCCAAGGTTGCAGAAGTATAAACCTTTTTACACCCCATCTATCCAGCGCCCTGGAGTCTCTATCAGAAGGGGTAGGATTTTAGCAGTAGAAGCCTTAATGCCCTTGGGCCCCTGAGAAAGTACATTTGTGTACACTCACCATAAATGCAGATGTTCGAGTGTAATTACTGTTGCAGTCATTACATTTGGGTAATCTGCTGGCAGGTTGCCCTCCGTTGGCCTGAATAACAAAGTCTTGGGTCCTGCGTCAGTTGCGGTCTTCTTCCATGACGTCAGGGGTACAAAACATGCAGCCAACACCATTTTATTCCGTTTTTCTTGCCCCAGATGTCAGGTGCAAAAAAAAAAAAAAAAATTATACACAGACACACACACACATACATATATATATATAAATAAATAAATAAATAAATAAATAAACAGCAATATATGTAAATGCACATTTAGCAACATAAACTTTACCTTCATCTAAAAGCAAATACAACACAAAGGCTTTAGAATATAGTGAAGGAAAGAGAAGTTATAGAAAAGGGGGAAGGCGGGTGGGTAACCCAGACTGCAGCAGTGAATACACTCGAACATCTACATTTATGGTAAGTGTACACTACTGTACTACATTCTTCGTGTTTCACTGTTGCAGTCATTACATTTGGGTAAAATCCCAAAGCTATGGATGAGAGGATGGGACTAACTAGCATTAGAAGCGGCTATAAGGCCCTGCAAAACTGCAGTGGCAAAGCCTGCCCTGGATTTAGAGAAGAGAGGCAAATGATAATGCTTTGTGAAGATATGAACAGAGCTCCAAGTAGCAGCTTCTAGAATGTCTTTGGTTGGAACTCCTCTTAGAAAGTCTGCTGAGGTAGAGGCATCTCTGGTGGAATGTGACCCGATTCCCTTGGGTACAGTTTTACCATGATGCAAGTAGCAGAGACGAATGCAGTGGCTTATCCACTTAGAAATGGTCTGCTTTGATATAGCCTTCCCCTCTGATCCTGCAGCAAATGCCACCAGTAGTTGCTCAGACTTTCTTAGAGATTTGGCCCTGTTTAAGTAGAATCTTAGTGGTCTGTGTATGTACAATGAATGCAGAATCGACTCCCCCTTGTTCTGCAGATTTGGGTAAAATGTTGGCAGGTGAATAGTTTGGTTAAGAGCCACACTGGATACCACCTTAGGCACAAAGGAAGGGTTGGTCCTGAGGGACACCTTGTCCGGGTGAAATGTAATAAAAGGCTCCACAGTCATGAGAGCTTGTAGTTCTGAAACCCTTCTTGCTGAAATGATTGCCAAAAGGAAAGCTGTTTTTCAAGACAAAAACTTTATATCTGCAGTAGCTGCTGATTCAAAAGGAGGCAGGGTGAGTTTTTCCAGCACAAAATTGAGGTCCCATGCAGGAGTTGGTGATCTTCTGGGAGGCCTTAAATTTTGGCCCCTCTAAGATACTGTTTTAGCAGAGGATGAGAAAAGATGGGAGGCTCCATGTTGTAATGAGCCGAGATGGCAGAGGCATGAATTTTTATTGAAGAGAAGGATAGGTCCTTGTCAAGCATCTCAGTCAAGTATTGTAAAATCTGAGGGATATTTGGTTTTGCTGTGTCCGTTTCTTGTGCTTGGTTCCAAGCGCAGAATCTCTTCCATTTATCAGCATAAGATTTTCTAGTACTAGGCCTTCTGGCTTCCAAAATGACATCCACAACAGATTTACTCAGAGGTGGTGTTTGAATAATTACATGATCAGCCATGCTGCAAGGTTCAGAGTTTGGAGCTGTGTGTGCAGAATTTGATTGCTCTGCTGAGACAGTAGATGAGGTATCTGAGGCAAGTACCAAAGAGGGAGAAGAGACATATTCCTCAGAATTGGGTACCAGTGCTGTCGAGGCAAGTCTGGAGAAATCAGGATCATTTTTGTTTTTTCCTGCCTGACCTTTAGTAAGACCTTGGAGAGAAGAGGCAGAGGGGGAAAGGCGTAGACTGATAGGTTTTTCCAACTGAAGGATAGGGCATCCACTTTCCATGCTTGTCTGTGATAAGTCCTTGTGCAGAATTTGTCCAGTTGATAATTTTGGGGAGAGGCAAATAGATCTATGTCTGGGCTCCCCCATTTCTGTGTTAACATGCTGAAGACCTGTGGATCCAGTTTCCACTCGTGCGGGTCCATAAGACTTTTGCTTAGGTCGTCTGCCAGAGTATTTTGTTTTCCTGGCAAGAACTGAGCTTGAAGATGTACTTGTAAGTCAAGGCTGTGTTCCACAACGCCATGGCTAGTCTGCAAAGGGGGTAGGAATGTGTACCCCCCTGCTTGTTTATGTACCACAACTGTGGTGTTGTCCGTCTTTATCAGTAGTTGTCCTGGATGAAGTAAGCCCTTGAAGGCTGTCAGGGCATTCTGAGCAGCTAGCATCTCTTTCTGGCTGATATGCAGATGCATTTGTTTTGGGCTCCATATTCCCTGAATGCCTCTCCCCACCAGGTGGGCCCCCCAAGCATAGTCTGATGCATCTGTAGTTAGGGTTTGGGTGGCAGGGGGTAGAGTGAATGACAGTCCCTTGTTTTGGTGACATGTCTCTGCCTACCAAACAAACTCCTGCTGTAGGCAGGGAATGAGTGGAATCATTGTTTCCAGACTGTGACAATACTGACTCCATAAACTTTTTAGGTACCAATGAAGTTTCCTTATATGCAGTCTTGCATATGGAATTAGTAGAATGCAGGATGCCATGAACCCCAAAGCCTGCAGAATTTGTCTTGCAGATAACTGGGTTTTTGTTGCCATCTGTTTGAAGTATATAGTCAGTTGCCTTTGTTTGACTGGCGTAAGGTAAGCCATCTGGGCAGTTGTATTCAAGTTTGCACCCAGGAGTGTAATTTTTTGAGAGGGTACCAGTTGTGATTTCTTTTCATTTATTGTGTACCCTAGGCATGTCAGAAGCCTTTTTACAAATGCCAGTTGTTGAAGAAGAATGTCCTTGTTCTCTGTTTGAATGAGACAGTCGTCCAAGTAAGGATAAATTGCTTCTTTGTCTGCAAAATGCAATTACTAGTGCCAGGATTTTGAATTTTGGAATGTCCAGGAACGTGTTCAAAATCGATAAGTCCAATATTGGACACCAGGCATGGTCTTTTCTGGGTAGCAGGAAAGTACAGTTTTGTACCTACCATAAATGTAGATGTTCGAGTGTTCACCCTGCTGCAGTCATCACACTTGGGTTATCCTGTCGTCAGGCGGTCCCGCAGTCAGCCGGATTTCCAAAGTCTTGGTCCGACATCGGTTGCTGTCGCCTCATCCCTGACGTCAGTGCGCCAGGGGTACATATATTGCAACCGACACCATTTTCTTCAGTTTTTCTTGCCCCAGATGTCAGGTGCCCCCAAAAAGGTGATCCAAATTAATACCAATAGGTGAGGAACACTGTACAAACACAAAATCCCTTCAGCTATAAGCAAATACATCAGTAAGGCATAGCAAAGACTTAGACAGTAGATCAGAGGGGTTGGAGGGAGGGTAACCTGGACTGCAGCAGGGTGAACACTCTAACATCTACATTTATGGTATGTACAAAACTGTACTATGTTCATCGTGTTACCCTGCTGCAGTCATCACACTTGGGTTGAGTCCCAAAGCTAAGGTAGGGTGGAGGCATCATAGAGGGTTAGTGGAGGCAATGAGGCCCTGTAGAACTGCAGTGGCGAAGCCTGCCCTAGACTTAGAGTAAAGAGGTAAGTGATAGTGTTTGGTGAAGGTGTGTACAGAACTCCAAGTTGCAGCTTCTAAAATTTCCTTCGTAGGAACCCCCCTGAGAAAGGCTGTAGAGGTAGCTGTTGCCCTGGTAGAGTGGGATCTAATGGTAGGAGGAACTGGTTTCCCATGATGGGTATAGCAGAATCGTATGCAATGGCTTATCCATTTAGAAATGGTTTGCTTGGATATGGCCCTCCCTTGAGAAGCTGTAGCATAGGAAACAAAGAGCTGGTCAGTTTTTCTGAAAGCCTTAGTTTTATCCAAGTAGTATCGAAGCTGCCTGTGAATGTCCAAGGAATGCAGGAGTCTCTCACCTTTGTTCTGTGGATTGGGGAAGAAAGTGGGTAGATGGATGGTTTGATTTAAAGCTACACTGGAAACCACCTTAGGCATGAAGGAAGGATTAGTTCGTAGAGAAACTCTGTCTTGATGGAAAATGAGGAAAGATTCCACTGCCATAAATGCCTGTAATTCTGAAACTCTCCTAGCCGAAGTTATTGCCAGGAGCAGGGCAGTCTTCCAAGATAGGAAACTGAAGGTCTGCAGAAAAAACTGGTTCAAAGGGAGGTAGCGTTAGTTTTTCCAGAACAAAGTTGAGGTCCCATGTTGGTGTAGGAGCTCTTCTAGGTGGTCTGATGTTTTTTGCCCCTCTGAGGAACTGCCTTAGGAGTGGATTTGAAAATAAAGGTGGATTCATGTCGTAGTGAGCTGAAATAGCTGAAGCATGGATTTTAATTGAGAAGGAAAGTCCTTTATGCAACATCTCAGCTAAATACTGCAGGATGTGGGGCATATGAGGCTGAGTTGTGTCTTGGCCTTTAGCTTGGTTCCAAGCAAAAAACCTTTTCCATTTGTCCGAGTAAGCCTTCCTGGTGCTTGGCCTCCTGGCTTCTAGAATAACATCCAGTACTGCTTGTGAAAGAGGGGCTGGTTGGATGCTTAATTGATTTGCCATGCAGCCAGGTTTAAGGTTTTGATCTGGCTGTGTAGAATCTGCGTGTCTTGCTGCGTGAGCAAATGAGGTATTTGAGGCAATATCCATGGTGGGCTGTGAGCCATATTCTTCAATAACGGGTACCAGTGCTGGCGTGGCCAGTCTGGGGCTATGAGTATCATTCGAGGTTTCTTCTTTTTGACCTTCAAAAGAACCTTTGTGAGAAGAGGTAATGGAGGAAAGGCATATGCTGTCAGGTTTTTCCAACTGAAGGAGAGAGCGTCCACTTTCCAAGCTTGATAGTGGAATGTCCTTGTACAACATTTTGTCAGCTGGCAGTTTTGAGGACTGGCAAACAGGTCTATATTCGGTAGGCCCCATCTTTGAGTTATCATTGCAAATATTTGAGGGTCTAGCTTCCACTCGTGGGGATCTTTGATGTTTCTGCTTAGGTCGTCTGCCAATGTGTTTTTCTGTCCTGGCAGGGATTGAGCTTGTAACTGAACTTGGTAGGCCAGAGCTGTGTTCCATAAGATTATTGCTTGCCTGCAAAGAGGGTAGGAATGTGTGCCCCCTTGTTTGTTTATGTACCACATTACTGTGGTGTTGTCCGTCTTTATTGCAAGTTGTCCAGGCTGTAGTAGATCCTTGAAGGCTGTCAGAGCTTTCTGTACAGCTAGCATCTCTTTTTGGTTTATGTGCAGTTTTCTTTGTTCTGCAGTCCATAGGCCTTGAATGCATTGCCCTGCCATGTGTGCCCCCCAGGCATAGTCTGAATCATCTGTTGTGATAGTTTGTCTGGGTGGGGGCAAGGTGAAAGGCTGACCCTTGTTGAGGTGACATGCCTGTGCCCACCATAGAAATTCCTGTTGAAGGCAGGGAATGAGAGATATCACCGTGTCCAAGCTGTGGCTGTGTTGAGACCATACGCTTTTTAGGTACCACTGTAATTTCCTCATATGCAGTTTTGCAAATGGTATTATCAGAATGCAAGATGCCATGAAGCCCAAAGCCTGCAGAATTTTTCTTGCAGTTAATTGGGTCTTTGTTGCCATTGTCTTGAAATACTGAGTCAGTTGTAATTGCTTGTCTGGTGTAAGATAAGCCTTCTGGGCCGTTGTGTCCAAGCTGGCACCCAGGAATGTCATTTTTTGTGCGGGTACTAGTTTTGACTTCTTTTCGTTTACTGTGTACCCCAGACAATTTAGTAGATGCTTCACAAAAGCCAGATGTTGTAAGAGAATGTCTTTTCTTTCTGCTTGGATGAGGCAGTCGTCCAGGTACGGATATATTTGAATTCCTCTTTGTCTGCAGTATGCAATTACTGGTGCCAGGCATTTTGTGAATACTCTGGGCGCAGTAGATAAGCCAAAGGGCAGTGCAGAGAATTGATAATGGGTTGAACCTGCAATGAAATGGCGGTATCTTCTGCAACTTTGTCTGATAGGGACATGCAGGTATGCCTCCTTGAGGTCCAACGTTACCACCCATGCTTCCTTGCCCAACATGGGAAGTAGCTGCTGTAGTGTTAGCATCTTGAATTTGGGAACTTGTAAGTAAGTGTTTAGAATTGAAAGGTCCAGAATTGGTCTCCAAGCATTTTCTTTTCTGGGTACTAGGAGGAGTCTTGTGTAAAATCCTTGGCCTTGCTCTTGAGTTGGTACCCTTTGAATGGCTCTCATGGCCATGAGAGCTGTAATTTGTTTTTGAGCCTCTGCCCTTTGATTTTGTGGCAGGTTTGGCATTCCTCTTTTCATTGGCAAGGTGTGAAAGTGGAATCTGTATGCTCGTAAAATTATGTCTAGGACCCATTTGTCCTTTGTGACCATGTGCCAGTTGTCTGCAAATAGTGCTAGTTTTCCCCCCAGGGGGGCTGACAAAAGAGCTTTGTTTGGCCAGCTGAGGTGCAAGTCATTGAGTTTGCCTTCTGGTGGGTTGAGACCTGTCTTCTCCTCCCTTCTGGTTGGAGTGCCCCATTGGCGAGGTTTATACTGAGCTTGTTTGTCCTCTGCCCCTTGTGCACCTGTATTTACCCCTCTGAGGCCTGTCAGTGGCTGGAAAGGACCAATTTTTTGTTGGCCAGTTTCTGCTGAAGAGAGGGGGTTGTACCTGTAGGAAATCTTTGACTGTCTGCATTGATTTTGCCTTATCTTCCATTTTCTTTAAGACGACTTCTGCTTTAACACCAAAAAGAACATCCTGCTGTAAGGGAGCATCTAGTAGTTTTGCTTTAACATGATCAGGCAGACTTTGTTCCTTTAACCAGGCATGCCTACGTATAACTGATCCAGTGACAGCTGCTCTGCAGGAGGCCTCTAAAGAATCAAACCCACATTGTAAGGTATGTTTGTCCACCTGTTCGGTGGCGTGCAACAAAATCCTGTACTTCTTTCAATTCAGATTGTTGAGGGAGGGTGGTTATCTTTTCTTTTAACTGAGAGATCAGAAAATGCTGATACTTAAGCATATGAAATTGACAGTTTAGAGCTCTCATAGCTAAAGTGGCTGAGGTGTAAACTTTTTTCCACCATCTGTCTAGTGCTCTTGAATCCCTTTCAGAAGGTACTGGATTTTTAGCCATGGAAGCCTTAGCCCCCTTGGGACCCTGGGAGATGGTTTCTGGGTCAGCTACTGGGCTTTTATAAAGAAATTTGTGGGAATCAGGTACTCTGTAGTATCTGTCAGGCTTGGCCGGGGCAGGAGGCAGAGAGTCAGGGTTGAAACTCGATTCTAAATAGACATCATCCACAATGTCCAAAACCGGAGGGATGGCTAGAGGTCTGTGTTGGGGGAGTAAAAGAAACTCTCTGAGCCTTTTCTTGGAATCAGAGTAATCCTGACCTTCCCAGTGAAAATGTTCCCCCATAGTGTGTAAAGTTTCCCCAAAAGAGTAATCTTCTGGAGGGGAAGCTGAGGGAATAGAGTCCTCAGCATCAGAATCTTCATAAGGAGAGAAGGAATAGTCTTGGTCCTCAGAGGAATCCGAAGAAATAGACAGTTATTCAGAGGAAGCAGATTCTTCCTCTTGTCTAGGCCTTTTGTCAGGAGGAGACTGAGAACCCCGATAAGAGAAATCAAATCTTCAGCCATCTTGAGCATCTGTTTCTTAGGCATAGGGCCTTGAACAGGAGACTGAAGTGAAGCCTTTTTCGATTTGGAAGGAGTCTTCGACTTGGAAAACGTTTTGACTGTAAGAGTCGGTCTGAAAACGCCTTCAGAAAGCGATGGTGTTTCAGAAGCACTGACGTCCTTGGAAGGTAAATCGTCGGTAGGGCCTGAAGGAAAAGGCTGCGCTGGCCTAGTACATTCCGTCAAAATATCCGTAGCGGTCTCGGGTTCCTGAACTGCGGTAGTTAGAGGCTGCATCGGAGCCTCACTGATAACCGGAGACCGGATCAACTGAGGCCTCGGAATCAGGCTTAGGCCTGGGCTGTCGGTCCTTATCCCTGCGTTTTTTGTGCACGCCGGTAGTCGGTAGCTCCGACGGCATGTTACAATTAAATTTTCTGCCAAAAAAGTGTCGCGCGAAATCAAATCGTCTTTTAATAGTACGTTTATTAAATCTAGCACAAAAACGACAATAAGTGACGTCGTGATCAGGGCCTAGGCAAGGTATGCAATAAGAGTGAAAATCCTTATGAGGCATTTGCTTCCCACAAGAAATACAATTGTTAACATTTTCTGACATCGGTCTGAGGCAAGAAAAGTTTCCCCAACATGGTACTTAGCTGTATAGAAGACTTCGGTCTGAAATTCGAAAATCTCAGGAGTCGGCTGACCGGCACTGCTTCTGGCACTGCGCGGCAAGAAAGACTGGAGAAAATGGCGTCGGTTGCAATATATGTACCCCTGGCGCACTGACATCAGGGATGAGGCGACAGCAACCGACGTCGGACCAAGACTTTGGAAATCCGGCCGACTGCGGGACCTCCTGATGACAGGAAAACCCCAGTGTGATGACTGCAGCAGGATAACACGATGAACATCAGTCGAATAAAAACCTTGTCCTTTTTCCTATTCTGGTACTGGTTGAATAGCCCCCATATCCATGAGGGACGGTAACTTGTTTCTGAGCCTCTGCCCATTGACTTTGTGGCAGATCTGGCCAACCGTTTGGAAGAGGCAAAGTATGGAAATGAAATCTGTACCCCTGGGATACTATGTTTAATACCCACTTGTCCTGGGGTAATTAACTGCCAATTTTGGGCATGAAGTGCTAATTTTCCCCCCTAGGGGGCTGCCAAAAGGTAAGTGCTTGGTGATGGTAGAGGTAAGTCATTGAGGCTGCTTACTGTAGGGTTGTGCCTTGTTTACTCCAGATTTGGAGGTGGAGGTACCCCATTGCCTTGACCTGTAAGAACCCTGTGATTGGTATCTAGAGCCTTTGGAGCGCCTGGATTTGCCTTGAGAGGCTCAATTGGACACAGGAAAGGAACAATTTTTAGTAGGCCAGTGCCTACTGAATCTGGGTGGCTGCACTTGTAAGAAATCCTTTACAGTTTGCATAGATTTTGCTTCGTTTTCCATTTTCTTTAAAACCTCTTCTGCCTTATTACCAGAGTATCATGCTGTAAAGGTGCATCCAACAATTTAGGTTTAACATGATCAGGCAGATTTTGCTCCTTGAGCCAGGCATGCCTTCTAATCACAGATCCAGTAACTGCGGCCCTGAAAGAGGCCTCCAAAGAATCAAAACCACATTGCAAAGTATGCTGTCCAACCTGTTCTGCTGCATACAATAATTCTTGTAATTCTTTATTTTCCACACAATCAGAAATCATCATTTTCTGTTTCAATAAGCCCATAACATGCTGTTGATATTTAAGCATATTAAGCTGGCAGTTTAAGGCCCTAATTGCCAAGGTTGCAGACGTACAAACCTTCTTTCCCCGTCTGTCCAGTGCTCTGGAATCTCTATCAGAGGGGGTAGGATTTTTGGCTGTAGAGGCCTTTACACCTTTGGAACCCTGTAAGATAGTTTCAGGATCAGCAGCAGGATTTTTGAATAGAAATTTGTGGGAGTCAGGAAAGTACAGTTTTGTGCCTACCATAAATGTAGATGTCCGATAGGTATGCATCTGCAGTCATCACATATGGGTTGTCCTGCCTCAGGCAGCCCTTCGGTCGGCCGGATTCCAAAGTCTGGGTCTGGCCTCGGCTGATGTCGCACTTTCCCCGACGTCAGAGCATCTGGGGTATAAAAGCATCAGCCGATGCCATTTTCCTCAGTTTTTCTTGCCCCAGATGCCAGGTGCCCTCTAAGGAAGGTTAAAATTTGGAGAGATGCATTTTAAAAACAAATCCAAACATGCACAGTACTATAAAAACAAATACACCATAATAGATCCCCCCAGGTAGTTATAAGAGGGGTAAGTACCCAAGAAGTATACCACAGAGGGGAAGGAGGGAGGGTAAACCTGACTGCAGATGCATACCTATCGGACATCTACATTTATGGTAGGTACAAAACTGTACTATGTCCTTCAAGGATGCATCTGCAGTCATCACATATGGGTAGAATACCATAGCCAATCTGGGGGTGGAGGTACTAAGTAAAGGATGGTGTAGCTAAAATAACCTGCAGGACTGCCGTAGCAAAGCCTGCTCTGGATCTGGAGTATAAAGGTAAATTGTAATGCTTGGCAAATGTATGCACGGAGCTCCATGTAGCAGCTTCTAAAATGTCCTTGGTAGCCACCCCTCTTAGGAAGGCTGTGGCTCTCGTGGAATGAGGTCTAATGTTAGCTGGCACAGTTTTTCCATGAAAGGAGTAACAAAAATGAATGCAATTTCCTATCCATTTTGAAATTGTCTGTTTGGAAATTGCTTTTCCTTGTGCCCCAGCAGCATATGCTACAAACAGCTGGTCAGTCTTTCTGTAACTTTTAGTTCTGTCCAAGTAGTAGCGCAACTGTCTGTGTATGTCCAGGGTATGCAGAAGTTTCTCCCCTTTATTTTGTGGTTGTGGGAAGAATGTAGGCAAGTGAATAGCTTGGTTCAAAGATACCCTGGATACCACCTTTGGCATAAATGTAGGATTGGTTCTCAATGAAACTCTGTCCTGATGAAAGACAAGAAATGGCTGTACTGCCATTAAAGCTTGTAACTCAGATACTCTTCTTGCTGAGGTTATGGCCAGAATGAAGGCAGTTTTCCAAGACAGAAACTGTAGATCTGCAGATGCTGCTGGTTCAAAGGGAGGAAGTGTTAGTTTTTCCAACACAAAGTTAAGGTCCCAAGTAGGTAGAGGTGGTTTCCTTGGAGGATTGATGTTTTTGATTCCTCTTAGAAACTGTCTCAGGAGAGGATGAGAGAAGACAGGTGGATCAACATTGTATTCTGCTGAAATTGCTGAGGCATGTATCTTAATGGAAGAGTAAGACAGGCCGTTGTGGAACAATTCTGCCAAATATTCCAGTATATGTGCCATGTTCATCACTGTCGCATCTAGGCCCTTTGTTGTGTTCCTTCCAAGTGTGAAATCTTTTCCATTTTGCTGAATATGCCTTCCTTGTGGAAGGCCGACGAGCTTCCATAATAACAAACTTCACTCTCTGGGATAGCTTATCCTGAGGAGGAGTCATGGTATTTTCCAGGCAGTTAGCTGCAAGGTTTTCAGGTCGGAATGCAGAGTCTTGAAATTGTGCTGTGTCAGTAGAAGTGGCCATAGGGGGAGAGGCCACGGTTTCGTCTGTGACATGCTCTAACAGTGGGTACCAGTGCTGTCTTGGCCAGTTTGGAGCTATCAGAATCACTCTGGGCTGCTCTGTTCTGATCTTCAGTAAGACCTTGGTAATTAATGGGAGAGGTGGAAAAGCATACACTGTTAGAGCTTTCCAGCTGAAAGAGAGAGCGTCCACTTTCCATGCTTGTGGGTGGGTATGTCCTTGAGCAGAATTTCTTCAGTTGATGATTGTGGGGGGAGGCGAACAGATCTATTTCCGGCCTTCCCCATGATTGTGTTATGAGTAAGAAGATGTCTGAGTGCAGCATCCATTCGTGTGCATCCATGGTATTTCTGCTTAAGCTGTCTACCAGTATATTGTCTTTCCCTGGCACGAACTGGGACTGCAGCTGTATATTGAGTTTCAAGGAAAGTTCCGATAGATTCATTGCCAGTCTGCAAAGAGGGTAGGAATGGGTGCCTCCTTGCTTGTTTATGTACCACATAACTGTGGTGTTGTCTGTCCTTATGAGTAGGTGGCCTTGATGAAGAAAAAGTTTGAAGGCCTCGATTGCGTGTATCACTGCCAGCATTTCCTTTTGGTTTATGTGCATGCGCAGCTCTCTTTGTGACCATAGCCCTTGGATACATCTGCCCTCCATGTGTGCTCCCCAACCTTGGCCTGAAGCGTCCGTAGTGATGGTTTGGTTGGCTCTTGGCTTGCTGAAGGGCAACCCACTGTTCGACTGGCAGGCTTGAGCCCACCACAGAAATTCCTTTTGAAGGCATGGAATGAGTGGGAATCAAAGTCTCTAGACTGTGACTGTGCTGAGTCCATAAACTCCTTAGGTACCATTGTAATTTTCTCATATACAGCCTTGCTTGTGGAATCAGAAGAATGCAAGATGCCATGTAACCCAGGGCCTGCAGGATTTTCCTTGCAGTCAGCTGAGTTTGTCTTGTCAGATTCTTGAAGTAATCCGGTAGTTGTTTTTCTTCTGTGAGAAAGGCCATTTGGGTGGTTGTGTCTAGATCCGCACCCAGAAAAGTTATTCTTTGGGATGGAACAAGTCTTGATTTGTGGATGTTGACTGTATATCCCAAGGCCTGCAGTAGGTGGATGGCATAATCCAAGTCCTTTAACAAAGTTTGCTTGCTGTCCGCTTGTATAAGGCAGTCGTCCAGACATGGGTAAATTTGAATCCCCTGAAGTCTGCAGTGTGCAATTACTGATGCCAGGCATTTCGTGAATACTCTGGGCGCAGTAGATAAGCCAAAGGGCAATGCTGAGAATTGATAATGCTCTGACCCTGCAAGAAATCTGAGGTGTCTTCTGCAACTTTGTCTGATAGGGACATGCAGGTATGCCTCCTTGAGGTCTAGAGTCACCAGCCAAGACCCCTTGCCCAGCATGGGAAGGAGTTGCTGTAGAGTCAGCATTTTGAATTTTGGCACAATGAGGTAAGTATTCAGTGTGGACAAGTCGAGAATAGGTCTCCATTGATTTTCTTTTCTTGGAACAAGGAATAAATCTGGAGTAAAATCCTTGGCCTTGTTCTGAAAGAGGTACCTTTTCTATAGCTTTCATTTGTATTAAGTTGGAAATTTGTTTCAAAGCCTCTGCCCTCTGATTTGGTGGCAAGTCTGGCATGCCTTTTCTTTTTGGCAATGTGTGGAAATGGAACCTGTATCCTTTGTCTATTATTTGCAGTGTCCATGTGTCCCTTGTAATGCTGTGACAATTTTTTGAAAATAAAGAAAGCTTTCCGCCCAAAGGTGCTTCTAATTGAGCCCTGGTCGGCGGAGTCAAAACAAAGTCATTGAGTCTGTCCTGGTGTAGCAGTTGTAGTTCCTGCACTACCTCTCTGGTTGGGAGGCTGCCATTGACGGCCTCTGTAGGAGCCTCTAGCTTGCCCTCTACCTCTGGCATGCCTATTCCTGCCTCTCTGAGATCTGTCTGAGTCCGGAAAGGACCAATTCTTAGTAGGCCAATTTCTGCTGAATCTCGGTGGTTGGACTTGCAGAAAGTCTTTGACTGTTTGCACAGATTTTGCCTTTTCTTCAAATTTCTTTAAGACCTCTTGAGCCGTGGAACCAAATAATTTTTGCTTTTCCATAGAAGCATCCAAAAGCTTAGCTTTAACATGGTCTGGCAGAGATTGTTCCTTCAGCCAGGCATGCCTACGTATGACTGCACCTGTCATAGCTGACCTACATGAAGCTTCCAATGCATCATAACCACACTGCAAGAAATGGTTACTAACCTGCTGGGAGTTATGTACCAGATCCTGAAGGGATTTGCGATCAAGGGGTTCAGAAGAAGACAGTTTCTTATGCAATTCATCTAACAAATACTCTTGGTACTGTATCATATGAAATTGACAATTTAATGCCCTCATGGAAAGAGTTGCAGAAGTATACACTTTTTACCCCATCTCTCTAAAGCTCTGGACTCCCTTTCAGAGGGTAGAGGATTTCTAGCAGTGGCAGCTGCAACCCCTTTTGGGCCCTGGGAAATAGTTTCTGGATCAGCAGAGTGGGCCTTGTACAGGTGTAGATGCGAGTCCGGGACCCTGTAGTACCTATCAGGTTTGGCAGGAGCCGGAGGGAGAGAGTCAGGGGTTGTACTAGCATCAGAGTACACATCATCAATGACATTCAAAACAGGAGGTATAGCTAAAGGCCTATGCTGAGGTAAATGTAAAAAGGTCCTTAATCTCTTTCTAGAATCAGAGAATTCCTGACCCTGCCATTGAAAATGTTCTCTATTCATAGAGATTAATGTCTCTCCAAAGGAAAACTCTTCAGGAGGGGAGGCCGAGGGAATAGATTCTTCAGCATCAGAATCCTCGTAGGCTGAATAAGCCTCCTCCTGGTGGTCTGACAGAGTAGAGCCATCAGAGGACTCATCTGAGGAGTGGGGGTCAGAGGGCTCAACCCTGGGCCTTTTGTCTGGAGGTGGTTGCGAGCCCCTGTCCGGATGAGGTTGAGAACCTCTAATTAAGGAGATAAGATCCTCTGCTAAGCTAAGAATCTGTGAGCCAGTAGAGGGTCTCTGAGAGGTAACCTTGGGAGGCAAAGCTTTACAAAGTTTAGCAGCTTTAGCCCTAGAGAAAGCCTTAATGGACATGGATGCAGGAGGTCTGGCTGCACCACGTGCAGGAGTAGATTTGTCTAAAGGAATGGTGTCGGAAGGTTCCTGGACACCAGTTTCAGTAGGTAATTCAATAACCGACTCGGCCGGGGCCTCCGGGGCCGAGGTAGTCGGTTGTGCGGTTTCAGTAATCGGAAGTACCAAGGACTCTGTTTCAGCCGAGACCGAGACACTCACGGTAGGCCTGACCGTGGTTTCAGCTGAAACTGCGGCCCGCGTGTGTCGGTCCTTGTCCTTCCGTTTCTTAACTAAATGCGAAGTCGGAGTCTCCGACGGCATCTAGTAAGCAAAACTAGCCCCAAAGAATTCCTCTGCAAACTCCAATGGACGTCTAAGAGTTCGTCGGTTGAAGGAAGCACAGGCTGAACAGGCCGAGACGTCGTGGTCTGGGCCTAGGCAGGGGAGGCAGTAAGAGTGGAAATCCTTATGAGGTATTTGTTTCCCACAAGTTAAACAATTATTAACTTTATCTGACATCGGCTGAGGCAAGAAAGAGTCCCCAACGGGGTACTTAGCTTTTTCGAAGTCTTCGGTAGCTGAATCAAAGGAGCTGGCCGACTGGCACTTGCAAACTGCTTCTGCTTCGGGCACCACGCGGCAAGAAAGACTGAGGAAAATGGCGTCGGCTGATGCTTTTATACCCCAGACGCTCTGACGTCGGGGAAAGTGCGACATCAGCCGAGGCCAGACCCAGACTTTGGAATCCGGCCGACTGAAGGGCTGCCTGAGGCAGGACAACCCATATGTGATGACTGCAGATGCATCCTTGAAGGACATCCCTGTAATATCTGTCTGGCTTACTAGGAGCCAGAGGTAGGGTATCAGGAGCCATGCTTGATTCTGAAAACACATCAACAAAGTCTAATACAGGAGGTATAGCCAAAGGCCTATGCTGAGGAAGGAGGAAATCCCCAAGCCTCTTTGATTCAGAGAAATCTTGACTCTGCCAATGAAAATGTTCCCATAAAGTATGCAAGGTTTCTCCAAAAGAATAATCCTCAGCAGGAAATGCAGATGGGATGGATTCTTCTGGATCTGAATCCTCATAGGGTGGTATAGAAAATTCCTGATCAGAAAAGGAATCAGAAGAAAGAGAAACCTGATCTGAAGATTCATAATCAGTGTCTTGCCTAGGCCTCTTAGCAAGGGGGGGGGGGGGTTGGGAACCCCTGATCAAGGTAATTAAGTCCTTAGCCATTTTGATCATCTGTTTTTTAGGCATACGGGCCTGAGCAAGTGGCTCATGCGCATTTTTTTTAGACTTAGATGATGTTTTTGATCTTGTTTTTGAAGCTGGTGTCGGTTTTATATAAAAATGTTGAGGCCTGAAAACACCCTCAGAAGCCGGTGCCTGCTCAGCGGCTCAGGACCCATCCAAGGGAGAGACATCCGCGGGTTTAATACTCTGAGAATCTCATGGCATACCAGACTCCACATGGGTCTCACTAGAGGCCTGCGACTCAAAAGAGGCAGGTATCAGGGGCTGCGAAAGCGCCTCACTGAGTACCGGCGACTGGCTTAGGAGAAGCTTCGTCGGTTTTGGACCTCGATGGTCTGTCTTTTTCTTTGCATTTTTTTGTGAACTCCGGTAGTCGGATTGCTAACCGATGACATTTCAGTGCAATTAAATCTGGATCCAAAATATTTTGAAGCAAAAATATACAGACGCTTAATAGTGTGTTGGTTAAATCTAGCACAAAACCGACAACAAAGCACGTTATGATCTGGGCCTAGGCAAGGAATACAGTATAAATGAAAACCCTTATGAGGTATTTGCTTCCCACAAGTAATGCAATTAACTTTTACGGACATTGGTAAGGAGCAAGAAAAAGTTTCCCCAATGGGGTATTTAGCTTTAGTTGAAGCCTTCGGTTCTGAAACTCAAATGCGAAAATTTAAGAGTCGGCCAACCGGCACTTGCGAACTGCTTCTGCTTCGGGCACCACACGGCAAGAAAGACTGAATAAAATGGTGTCGGCTGCATGTTTTATACCCCTGACAACCTGACGTCATGGAAGAAGAGACAGCAACCGACGCAGGACCCAAGACTTTGTTATTCAAGCCGACTGAGGGAAACCTGCCAGCAGATTACCCAAATGTAATGACTGCAACAGTGAAACATGAAGAACTTTTAGTTATGTACTTACCATAACTTTAGATGTTTGGGATCCATCTCGCCTACATTCTGTACTGATGGGCTCGGAGCCGATCCTCGGCTCCAACTCGGCACGCTATGCTATAGAACGAAGCCTCTTATTGGCTGAGCTATTCTCTATCCCAGGATGCACCACCGCTAATCCCCCAGATCCTGTTTGTCCGCATTCATGCACACACACATAACTGTTTATATAACATTGCCAGATGTTTCAAGATGAAACAATAGAATTTGGACCGTCCGATCTCTTCTGATCTCCAAGGCAGGGGGAAGGAGGGTGGGTATTAGGAATGTAGGCGAGATGGATCCCAAACATCTAAAGTTATGGTAAGTACATAACTAAAAGATGTTATGTGATCCTATCTCGCCTACATTCTG
This sequence comes from Protopterus annectens, assembly GCF_019279795.1. Lineage (NCBI taxonomy): Eukaryota > Metazoa > Chordata > Ceratodontiformes > Protopteridae > Protopterus > Protopterus annectens. The sequence goes on from NC_056741.1 coordinate 1,943,724,300, forward strand.
TACTGATGAGACAGCGTCCCTAGCACCTAATTCCTGGGTGGCTCACTGGAAAACACTCCTGAGCACTGTGGAACCAAATGAAGCTCGCCCGAGATGCCACATCCAATTTGTAGTGGGAAATGAAAGTGTGCGGGAAGACCACGTAGCAGCACAAATGTCACTAATGGCAAGCTTAGAATGGAATGCTATTGAAGTAGCCATAGCTCTTGTAGAATGAGCTTTGATAGAGGTTGTAAGCTCTTTATTAGAAGAGGAATAAGCCTGACTAATACAGTCCCTGATCCATTTGGCAATAGTGACCTTTGTGACGGCTTTGCCCAATTTATTATCCGAAAAGGACACAAACAATTGATCTGTTTTTCGTGTTTGTTGGGTCCTGTCTAAATAAAAACGCAATTGCCTATGAACATCCAATGTGTGGAAGATGTATTCCGCTTTGTTTGAGTACTTTGGAAAGAAAAATGGAAGTTCTAATGACTGTTGCAGGCAAAAACTGGAACAAACTTTAGGGACAAAAGATGGATCAGGCCTGAGGGATACTCTATCTTTGTGAAAAACCAGGTACGGTGGTTTTACAGATAGAGCTTGAAGCTCTGAAACTCTTCTGGCAGAAGTAATCACGACCAGAAAGGCAGTTTTCCAAGAAAGAAATTTCAAATCACATGTTGCTGCCGGTTCGAAGGGGGAGGAGCTTAAGGCACGTAACACCACATCGAGATCCCACGGAGGAGCAGGATGAGAAATCGGAGGTCGTAAAAGCACAGCACCTTTCATGAAGGTTTTACACAATCTGTTGCTCATTAAAGGTGGGTTTATAGATTCATGGAAATTGGAAATAGCTGCCAATTGGACCTTGATGGTAGAGACTGAAGAACCTTGATTGAATAGGGAAGTCAGAAATTTCAGGACTTCCGATACCGGAACAGTGATGGGATCCAGACCCCGGAGTTGAGCCCAAATAGCAAATCTCTTCCATTTGCTAGTATACAATTTCTTAGTGGCAGACTTGTGGGCCGTGGATAAGATATGTATGACTTCCGGGTCTAAGATATGATTCCTGACTATAGTCGGAAGAGGAGGAGCCAAGCTGTTAACTTCACAGTGTGAAGGGACTGATGAAGTTGTCCCGACTGATGAATTAATAGGTCTGGGATCTGATCCAGGAACCATGGACCGTCCAGTGCATATTTCCGAAGATAGGGGAACCATACCTGACGAGGCCAGTAAGGGGCAACTAAAATCATTTTGCTCCCCAAGTGAGACGCCTTTTGGATCACTCTGGGAAGGAGGGAAGGCGTATAGCAAGCCGGTGGGCCAAGGATGGGCTAATGCGTCCATAGGACTCTCCCCCGGAGCTGGAGTGAGACAGAAGAACTTTCTGCACTTCGCGTTCAGCGGGGTTGCGAAGAGGTCGCAACAAGGAGTTCCCCATCTGCTGAAGATCTGAGTTGTCACTGTATCGTTCAGAGACCACTCGTGAGGAGAGAGAATAGTTCTGCTTACTCTGTCGGCTATCACGTTGGACTTGCCAGGGATATGAGTCGCCACCAGAAAACGTCTGGTCGCCACTGCCCATTCCCAAACTCTCATGGCCTCTCTGCAAAGGGGGTAGGATCTGGTCCCTCCCTGCTTGTTCAGGTACCAGACTACTGACATGTTGTCGGAGTGAATGGCAATTACGCCCTGAGGGAGGTAATCGTGAAGGGCTTGTAGAGACAGAAACACCGCCCTCATTTCTAAAATGTTGATATGAAGGAGGCTCTCTTCTGATTGCCATTTGCCTTGGACTGACCTGCCCAGGTAATGCCCCCCCCCACCCCATCTGGAAGGCGTCCGTTGTCAATGTGGCCACAGGAGGAGGTGGAACGAAGGGTCGTCCCTGATCCAGATTGGAGGGCACCAGCCACCAGCGAAGGTCCCGTTTGCAGGTTTCCGTGATCCGTATGAGGTGACTGAGAGGGAGATCCTGAAAGGACCACTGTGTCGAAAGGAGCCACTGGAGAATTCTCATATGCAATCTTGCTAAGGGGACTAGAAGAACAGTGGCCGACAGAGCCCAATAGCTGCAGGACTATCCTGGCTGGAGCTTTGGATCTGAGAAGCAAGGCTCGGACTTGAGCCTGTATAGTTTGTATCCTTTCTGTAGGAAGATAGACCCGCATTCGGTTTGAGTCTATCTCTACTCCGATGAACCTTATGCGCTGAGATGGCAGCAACACAGACTTTGGCCAACTGAAGGTGATTCCAAGGGAAGTGCCTAGTGATATAGTGGCTTGTAGGTTCTGCAATAGTAGACACCTGGAGATGGCAGTTAGGAGCCAGTCGTCCAGATACGGAAACACCTGGAATCCTAGACTCCTCAGGTGAGCAGTCACGACCGCCAAACATTTGGTGAACACCCTGGGGGCTGTGGTGAGACCAAAGGGCAGTGCGCAGAACTGAAAATGACCGTCTCCAAGGCTGAAGCGCAAATGTCTCCTGGACGCCTGATCTACCAGGATGTGGTAATAGGCATCCTTGAGATCTATGGAGCACATCCAAACACCTTTCTCCAGCAGTGGGAGAATGGATTGTAAGGTGACCATTCGGAACTTGGACTTTTTGACTGATCGATTTAGGATGCTGAGATCCAAAATGGGCCTCAAGTCCCCGGTCTTTTTTGGCACCAAAAAGAATCTTGAGTAAGTCCCTAATCCGATCTGGTCTGCGGGGACCGGTTGGATGACTCCTTTTTGAAGCAGCTTTGAGACTTCTAAGGCTGCAATTTCCCGTTGACTGGGTGGCGGGTCCGGGATTTTCTTGGACGGTGGTGGGGAGTGTGAAAAGGGGATGGCGTAACCTCCGGCGATGATTCGAAGCACCCATCGGTCCTGAGTGATACCTTCCCAGGCTTTAGATGCCTCGAAAAACGACCCCCGACTGGCTCCGGAGCTGCACAGTCGGGCAATCCTTCAGGGATTGTGGAAGGCTGAAGAGCCACGAAAGGACTTGCGGTCTCCAGTGTTGCGGGGGCCTCTGGCGCCTCTGGGACGGCGTCTTCCAGAAAAATTTCCCCCTCCTCTGCCTCTAGAAGGGGGATCGTCCTGCTGCGAGGGATAAGACTTCTGGGATTTACGGAACCACATTTTCCCTCCTCTTTTAGCCTTGGGATAAGGCCGAAACGGAGTGGAAAATCGTGCCTCACGGCAGACAAAGTCTTACCTTCTTGCTCGCAGCGGGTCAATGTGTCCTTTACCTTGGGACCAAACAAAGAGCACCCATCAAAGGGAGTCGGCAAAGGAAGACTTAAAGGCTTCCGAAATGACACAGGCGGAGCCAGGCTTGCCTCCGTGAGCAACACCGCATTCGCCGCTCTACTCGCTCCCTCGGCTGCATATGAAATGAGCCTCATGGACGAGTTTGATATCGATGACAGCGTAGCCAACTGAGAGCCAACCGTCTGGGCCAGCTGCTCAGGTAGGTTACCCAAGAGGGTATCTGAAAGCTCCTTGATCAGATCCCTCTGAAATCTAGTGAAGTGCGTTAAATAGTTCAGGGACCTTAAGGTAAAGGCTGCTGAACTGAGGGTGTGCTTCCCGTACCGATCCATGCTCCTAGACTCCTTATCAGGAGGATGGACGGACGTCGAAGCCTCTGCTACATCTTGTTGGGTAGCAGATGCCACCACCAAGGCATCTACAGCCACACCTTTGGTCAAAAACTCCTTCTCTGGGGGTGCTGATAAGAACTTATTTGGGCGAGCAGGCACCGGTTCCACAGAGTCTGGATGTTCCCACGCCCTTCGACAGATCAAATCTAGGAGCTCGTCGAAGGGCGGTGACACCCAGGAGGCGGAGGGCCGAGCCCCGAAGGCCTTGAGGAACACAGACTCGTCAGCGGAAGGGGGTTTGGAATGCCAGCCACCTCGTTGTTTGAGGGCTTCCAAGATGTCTGCAAAGGAGACATCATCTGAGGACGACTTAGGGGACCCCTCCGCATCATCAAGATCGGTGCCCGACGTGAGAGACTCATCGGGGGAGTCGACGTGCTTCCTCTTGCACAGTCTTTTCCTTGGGGGTTCCTCTGAAGAAGCTTCAGAGGGACCTCCAGGAGGGGGGGAACCCCCACTGGGGGTGACCTCAGGCCCCGGGGCTCCGCTGTCTAGGGACAGGGGGACTACCAAAGACCCAGTCTCCGTGTGTAGGGAAGGTGTGGTGAGACCGTGGAGGTAGCCAAAGAAGATTTGGCCAAAGCACTCCTCATGGCCCTGAAGGCCGGACCGCCAGAGTCCTGGGAAGGTCCAACCCCTGTGGCCACAACAGTAGACGGTACCCCCGCAGCCGACGCACCGAGAAGAAGGCTCGGAACCGAAAACATCGGTCCCGAAGCGTCCCCCCCAGGGCCGACGGAGGAGGTCCGTGTACCGAACTCCGACTCGAGAGCCGGGGTTGGAGTAAGGGTCGGGGCCGACCCGAAAACCTCCATCGGCTCCACCAGCACCAACGGTGCCGAGGCTGTTGGAGGAGGAACCAGAACTACAGGGTGGGCCATCGGCTCCGAAGCCGAATGGGCTGGAGCCGAAACTAATTTCTGGAATACAGGAGACTGAAACAGTCTTAGGAGCACCCTGTCGATGTCCGAATCCGACATCTTGGAAGATAGGGAGGAGACCAACCAGGTCCGAACCGACTTCTCCATTGGCTCCGAAGGACTGGGGGACCGGCTCCAAATAGACTCGACCAGTATCGGTGCCGAGGGAGATTCCAAAACAATTTCCCTCGGTGCCGAGGTGGGCTTCGGCGCCGAAGGGGAAGAGTCTGAGCCGGCAACCCTCATCGGCTCCAAAATCAGTGGAGCCGATGAAGGTGACCTGCCTCTCGAAGCCCCAGCCATCGGCTCCAAAACCAGAGGAGTTGAGACTGGAGGGGTCGAGGCAGACTGTTCCGCCCTCAGCTCCGAAGTCCGTGGAGCCGATGGAGAAGCCTGCCTAGATTTCTTACTGGTCGGTTCCGACGGACTGGTCGGAGCCGACGATTTCTTTTTCTTGGCTGGAGAGGAAGAGGAAGATAAGGCCTCCTCGAAGGAGGGTTTAATAAGCCCTTTCAAGATCAATTTATTCTTCCTCTCTTGGAGGACCCTAGAGGAAAAAGCGTGACACACGCTGCAAGACTCTTGCAGGTGTTTGGCGCCTAAACAGTACACGCATAAGGAGTGATCATCGGTGATGGACATTTTATAGTTGCATCTCGTGCACTTTTTAAATCCTGAGGGTCTATGCTCTTTGGACATAATGCCTGAAAACTACTCACTATATTAGTAGAAAAAAACACAATATATGTCACTTAGTAAAGATTTAACAACAATAAACCTTTTTTTTTTTTTTTTTTTTTTTTTTTAAACGAAAGGCCACAAAAAATAAACAAGTACAACCACAAAAAACGCCAAAAAGGAGGGCCAAGAACCCTCTAACTTAAACAGGTACTTGACCTCTCTAAAATAAGAAGACTCACTAAAGAATAGGGGAAGGCCCCTCTAACTTAAACGGAAACCTTTCCCTGTTCAATCACACAAATGTTACCACAAAAAATATTCAAAAACACACTGATACACAACGATAGCTGTTAAAACAGCTTTTGGGTAACGAATAAAGAATTTCCTGACAGAAAAACTTTAAGAAAAACAGCACTTAGCTCAGCCAAGTTCGAGACCACGTCCTAACTTGTAAGCGGCAAACGAGATCAGGGGGATTAGCGGTGGTGCATCCTGGGATAGAGAATAGCTCAGCCAATAAGAGGCTTCGCTCTATAGCACAGCGTGCCGAGTCGGAGCCGAGGATCGGCTCCGAGCCCATCAGTACAGAATATAGGCGAGATAGGATCACATAACATCATATGGTTTCTGGATCTGCAACAGGATTTTTGAAAAGGAACTTGTGGGACTCAGGAACCTTGTAGTATCTGTCAGGTTTACTAGGAGCCGGAGGCAGGGAATCAAGGGCCATACTGGATTCCGAAAACAAATCATCAACCATGTCTAATACAGGAGGTATAGCCAAAGGCATATGTTGAGGTAGAAGGAGGAAATCCCTAACCCTCTTTTTTGAATCAAAACATTCCTGACTTTCCCAGTGGAAATACTCCCTTAAGGTATGTAAAGTTTCCCCAAAAGAAAAGTCCTCAGGGGGGGGGGAGCAGAGGGAATGGAATCCTCTGCATCAGAATCCTCATAAGTAGGTATGGACAAATCCAGGTCATTCGAAGAGTCAGAAGAAATAGAGTCCTGATCAGAAGATTCATAGTCAAGCTCAGCCCCAGGGCTCTTAGAAGGGGGGGGGGGGTTGACTACCCCTGATTAGAGTAATTAGATCTTCAGCCATTTTGATCATTTGTTTTTTAGGCATAGGGGCCTGAACATGTGGCCTGGGTGTCGGTTTTTTAGACATAGATAGAGATTTAGGCCTTAGTATTGAAGGTGAAGTCGGTTTAATATGCAAGTCTGTAGGGCTGAATACACCCTCAGAAGCCGGTGCCTGCACAGCGGCTCGGGACCCATCCAAGCTAGAGACATCTGCGGGTTCCATAGGTGAAGCACCTCGCGGCATACCGGACTCCAAATGGGTCTCAGTAGAGGCCTGCGAGTCAGACGTAGTAGGTATCAGGGGCTGCGAAAGCGCCTCACTGAGTACCGGCGAACTGGCGACTGGCTTAGGAGAAACGTCGGTGGCGGTTTTGGACCTCGACGTCCAGTCTCTGTCTTTATCTTTGCGTTTTTTTCAGAATCCTGGTAGTTGGATGGCTAATCGATGTCATTTCTGGATAATTAAACCGAGAACTGAAATATTAGAGGCAAAAATGTACCAATGACGGATAGTGCGCTGATTAAATAAAGCACAAAACTGACAGCAAGGTACATCGTGGTCAGGGTCTAGGCAAGGAATACAGTAGAAAAGAAAATCTTTATGAAGTATTTGCTTTCCACAAGTAAAGTAATTATTAATGTTTACTGACATCGGTAAGAAGCAACAAAAAGTTTCCCCAACGGGGTACTTAGCTTTAAGTTGAAGACTTCAGTTCTGAAACTCGAAAATGAAAATTTCAGGAGTCGGCCGACCAGCACTTGCGAACTGCTTCTGCTTCGGGCACTGCACAGCAAGAAAGACTGATGTAATGGCTTTGGCTGAATGTTTTATACCCCTGATGACCTGACATCATGGAAGAATGGACAGCAACCGACGCAGGACCCAAGACTTTGTTAATCAGGCCGACTGAGGGCAACCTGCCAGCAGATTACCCAAATGTAATGACTGCAACAGTGAAACATGAAGAACATCTGTACTATGTTCTTCGTGTTTCACTGTTGCAGTCATCACACTTGGGTGATTCCCAAAGCTGAGGAAGGGTGGAGGCAGTCAAGAAGAGTTAGGGCTGGCTAGTAGGTCTTGCAAGACTGCTGTAGGAAAGCCTGCTCTGGATTTGGAAAATATAGGCAGGTGGTAATGCTTGGTGAAGGTGTGTACAGAACTCCAGGTAGCAGCTTCCAGGATGTCCCTGGTAGGGACTCCCCTGAGAAATGCTGTAGAGGTTGAAGTAGCTCTAGTGGAATGAATTCTGATCCCCAGAGGGGTAGGTTTTCCATGGTGCTTGTAGCAGAAATGGGTGCAGTGTGCTATCCATTTGGAAATTATTTGCTTTGAAACGGCCTTGCCCTCTGCCCCTGTAGCAAAGCTCAGATTTTCTGAAAGGCTTAGTCCTGTCAAGGTAGAACCTGAGCTGTCTGTGCATGTCCAAGGAGTGCAGGATCCTTTCCCCTTTATTATGAGGATTAGGGAAGAAGGTTGGCAAATGGATGGATTAGTTTAGAGCCACACTGGATACCAACTTGGGCATAAAGGGAGGGTTAGTCCTGAGGGAAACCCTGTCAGCATGGAAAATAATGAAGGGCTCCACTGCCATTAGTGCCTGTAACTCAGACACTCTTCATACTGAAGTAATAGCTAGAAGTAAGGCCATTTTCCAAGAGAGGAATTTTAACTCCGCTGAAGTAGCAGGTTCAAGGGGGGGGGGGGGCTGTGAGCTTCTCCAGTACAAAGTTAAGGTCCCAGGTCAGGGTGGGAGCTCTCCTAGGGGGCCTTAAATTGTTGGCCGCCTTAAATTGTTAGCTCTTCTCAGGAACTGTTTGATGAGAGTGTGAGAAAAGAGAGTTGGTTCAGTAATATAATGAGATGAGATGGCAGAGGCATGAATCTTAATGGATGAGAAGGACAGGCCTCTGTGGAGCAGCTCTGCTAGGTAATCAAGGTTTTGAGGTAAGTTGGGCACAGCTGTGTCCTTTCCTTGAGACTGACTCCAAGAACAATATCTTTTCCACTTTTCAGCATAGGATTTCCTAGTACTAGGCCTTCTGGCCTCAAGGATGCTGGTGGTGCATTTAGGGAATAAGCCAGGCTGCAAGGATTAGGGTTTGCAGCTGTGGATGCAAAATCTGTCCCTCCTGCTGAGACATCAGGGAAGGTGTGTGATGTAGGTGCCACGGTGGCACTGCTGTCACATTGCGTAGGAGTGGGTACCAGTGCTGGCGTGGCCAGTCTGGTGCAATAAGGACTGCCCTTGGCCTGTCCTGTTTGATCTTGAGTAGTACTCTTGAGAGGAGGGGCAAAGGAGGAAAGGCATAAATTGGGAGGTTTTCCCATGTAAAGGATAGGGCGTTCACCTTCCAGGCTCTGCTGTGAGGGTTCCTGGTGCAAAATTTGCTCAATTAGTGGTTTTGGGGAGGCAAAAAGGTCCCCCTCCGGTGTTCCCCATCTCTGGGTTAGACGTTTGAATGAGTTGAGGTCCAGTTTCCACTCGTGAGGGTCCAGTAGATTTCTGCTTAAGTCGGCTGTCAGTGAATTTTGCTTGTGTGGCAGGAATTGAGCTTGTAGGTGCACTTGGATACTCAAGGTTGTGTTCCACAGAGCCATGGCTAACCTGCAGAATGGGTAAGAATGAGTTCTGCCCTGCTTGTTTATGTACCATATAACTGTGGTGTCATCTGTCTTTAACAGGAGCTGTCCTGGAAGGATAAGGTGCTTGAAGACTGTCCGAGCACTCTGTACAGCTAGCATCTCTTTTTGATTGGTATGCAGGGGAATTTATTCTGGGCTCCATTTGCCTTGAATGCATTTCCCTGCCATGTGAGCCCCCCCATGCATAGTCTGATGCGTCTGTTGTCAGGGTTTGGGCGGTGAGGGGATGAGTGAAAGGAAGTCCCTTGTTGTGGTTGCATGCTTCTGCCCACCAAAGGAACTCTGCCCTTAGACAAGTTATGATAATCACTGTTTCCAGGTCCTAAGAATGTTGACACCACAGACTTTTTAAGTACCACTGAAGTTTCCTCATATGCAGTCTTACACATGGAATTAGCAGAATGCATGAGGCCATGAACCCTAGGGCTTGCAGTATTTTCCTTGCAGATAGCTGGGTTTTGTTGGCCATTAGTTTGACATAGTTTGTCAAATGGACCTGCCTTTCTGGAGTGAGAAATGACATCTGGGAAGTTGTGCTCAAGCTTGCTCCCAAGAATACAATTTGTTGGCTGGGTACCAGTTGTGATTTCTTTCACTGATGGTGCATCCCAGTGAAGTTAGAAGTTCTTTTACAAATGCCAGGTGCTGAAGTAGCAATTCCTGACTGTCCGACTGAATCAGGCAATCGTCCAAGTATGGGTAGATTTGAATATTTCTCTGCCTGCAGTATGCAATGGTTGGAGCCAGGCATTTTGTGAATACTTTGGGCGCAGTAGATAAGCCAAAGGGAAGTGCAGAGAACTGATAGTGCATACAGCCTGCCCTGAAATGTTGATATTTTCTGCAAGACTCCCTTATGAGGATGTGCAGATAAGCTTCTTTTAGGTCTAGGGTGACTAACCAGGCATCCTTGGCTAGCATAAGAAGAAGCTGTTGCATTGCAAGCATTCTGAATTTTGGGACCACCAGAAAGGTGTTGAGAATAGATAGATCCAGGATAGGATGCCAAGAGCCCTCTTTTCTGGGCTCCAGGAACAGTCTGGAGTAGAAACCCTGTCCCCTTTGATCTACTGGAACAGGCTGAATAGCCCTGATATGGAGAAGGGAAAGTACTTGCTTTTGAGCCTCTGCCCACTGGTTTGGAGGAAGGTCTGGCAACCTGCTTGGAGTTGGCAGTGAGTAGAAGTTGAATCTGCATCCCTGGGATACAATGTTTAGAACCCGTAGGTCCTGAGTAATGGACATCCAGTTTTTTTGCATGAAGGGTGAGTTTTCCTCCTAGGGGCGCAAGTACTTGGGCATGGCTGAGAAGGATAACTGGAAAGCCATTGTGAACTTTTTCCATATGGGGGTGGCTTACCACTCCTTGGTTTTGAGGTGGAAACACTCCATTGTTTAGATCTCTGCATACCTTGAGACTGTAGTCTTGGTGGTCTGTTTCCCTGGGTTCGGGCTGAGAAGGCCTGAGAGGGACTGGAAAGGACCAGCTTTTTGAAGGTCAATGCCTACTGAATCTAGGTGGCTGCACCTGTAAGAAATCTTTGACGGTTTGCATAGATTTAGCTTTTTCTTCCATCTATTTCTGAACAACTTCTGCTTTTGTGCCAAACAAACGCTCCTGATTTAAAGGAGCATCTAGTAATTTTGCTTTGACATGATCAGGCAAGACTTGTTCCTTTAGCCAAGCATGCCTTCTCAGTAAAGACCCAGTGACAGCAGCCCTGCAACATGCTTCTAAGGCATCAAACCCACACTGCAAAGTATGTTTAATAACTTGGTTTGCAGAATGCATTAACTCTTGTAAATCTTTTAAACACCATTTTCTTTTAATTAGTTCCATAATATGTTGCTGGTACTTCAACATGTGAAACTGGCAATTCAAAGCCCTGATGGCAAGAATTGCAGAGGTATATACCTTCTTACCCCATCTGTCTAAAGCTCTAGAATCCCTGTCTGAAGGGGTAGGGTTTTTGGCTGTAGTAGACTTAATTCCTTTAGGTCCCTGGGATAATGGTCTCTGGATCCGCAGTAGGATTCTTAAAGAGAAATTTGTGAGAGTCAGGTACTTTGTAGTACCTGTTAGGTTTTCCAGGAGCTGGTGGGTAAAGTGTCAGGAGTAAGATTGGACTCCAAGAAGACATCTACAATATCCAGGACAGGGGGTATAGCTAGAGAACTGTGCTGTGGCAAATCTAAATATTCCCCCGAGTCTCTTTTTTGACTGAGGATAGTCCTGGCATTCCCAGCAGAAATGCTATCAAGGTATGGAAGGTTTCAAAAGAAAAATCCTCTGGAGGGGAGGCAGAGGGAATGGATTGAGTCCTCATAGGTAGATAAGGGTATGTCATGGTAATCAGAAGGGTCAGAGTCATCAGACTCCTGGTCTGTAGAATCAGAAGGAAATTCAATTCTTTGTCTTTTGGCAGGGGAAGGCTGGCTTCCCCTAATTAGAGTAATAAGATCTTCAGCCATTCTAAGCATTTTTTTTTTTTTGGCATGGGAGCTTGAGCAAGTGCTTTGAACGTCGGTTTTTTACGCGTAGTGCGAACTCTGGGCCTGAGAAACTCAGCAGTTTTAGTTGGAAATGAAACTGTTGGTTTAATATGAATATCTGTTGGTCGGAATACACTCTCAGAAGCCAGTGCCTGCACTGTGGCTACGGACCTATCCAAGGTAGAGACATCTGCAGGTTCCATAGTTGAAGAAGCATCTTGTGGCATACAGGAATCTGAATGGGTCTCAGCAGAGGCCTGCAAATCTGTAGAAGCGGGCATCAGGGGCTGCAAAGGCGGCTCACTGAGTACCAGCAGACTGGCGACTAGCTTAGCGGAAGCGTCGTCAGCAGTTTTTGACCTATGAGGTTTGTCTCTGTCTTTGTGCTTTTTCGGAAGATCGGGAGTCGGATGGCTTAACGAAGCCATTTTGGAAAACAGAGAATGACAGCAAAAGAATTTAGCTACAAAAATAGCCCGATTATGAATGGTTCAGGCATTAAACAAGGCACAAAACAGACCGCGAGGGATGTCGTGGTCTGGGCCAAAACAGGTGACGCAGTAAGAATGAAAATCTCTGTGAGGTATTTGCTTTCCACAGGCAAGACGATTGTTAATTTTTTCTGACATCGGTCAGAGAAAGAAAGAAAAATCCTCAACGGGATACTTAGCTTTAGAAGGCTTCAGGTCTGAAAATCGAAAATACGAAAATTTCAGTTAGCGGCCAACTGGCACTTGTGAACTGCTTCTTCTTTGGGCTCCTTCTCGGCAAGAAAGACTGATGTAATGCCGTCGGCTGCATGTTCTATGCCCCTGACAACCTGACGTCATGGAAGAGATGACAGCATCCGACGCAAAAATCCCAAGACTCTGGTATTCGGGCCAACTGAGGGCTACCTGCAGGCAGATAACCCAAGTGTGACGACTGCAACAGTGAAACATGATCATCATCCAGAGGATACAAAAATGTGACACAATGAAGTAGAAGAAGCCAGCTGGGAGCCTCCTGATGCTAAAGCTCTCTCCATGATCTGGAAGGCAGGCCCATCTGACGAGGGATGGGAGTCCAGAACCGAGAGAGACAACCTTGGAACCAGGGTCACACCCCGCTCCGATAAGCCACTCTCCAAAACAGGAGCCGGGGGAGGGTTCAAAACTGTCAGGGGCCCAGAGAGCCAACAACAGTGCCTTAGAAACAACTGGAACCATACAGAAGATCCCAGAACGGACAGCCAAACCACGGTCCTGGGTGTACAATGGATCCAATGGTGCTGAAGACATCAGAGACTACCCTGGCACCAAGTTAGGGTCCACCGTTAACACAGAGACAGCTGGTACCGGGATAATCAAAGTGGTGGTCTCCAAACCTTAGAAGGAGGTCGAAGGAGGAAAGTCTGGTGGAGTCCTTGGAGAATATGCCTCGGCTCCAGGAGGGAGAGAGGTCTGTGTCAGTGCCGGAAGACCCCTGGCTGCCAAAAGCTCATCAACCAATCTAGCAATGTCCACTTCAGGAAGACTTCTGAATGAGCGGATCAACATTCCAGAGGGAGATTCTGGCCCATCAACAAAAAGGCTTGGGAGTTGACTCAAAAAAGGGTCCACAGAAGGGGAATACTTAAAGCTGGGAGGTATAAATGTATCAACTTTCAGCACCATAGGTTACTGTGCAGAACCAAATGAGAGGAGAGTGAAGCTGGTGATGAAGAAATTGTCAGTGTTGAAGAGGTCATTGGTGCTGAAGTAGTCCGTATCGGTGCAAGAACCTTCAGTACTGATGAGGACTGAACTGTCAGTGCCGAAGATAGTTTCTCAGTCATTTTAGGAACTTTAGCCCTCAGTTCCGAAGACGCAGATGGAACAGCCGATTTGTGCAGTTTTAAGTCTTGTGTTGATGGTGTGGTTAGCACAGAATGGCTTCTCTTTGTTAGACTCAGGTTTAGACAATTTAGACGTCTCTGGATTAGAGGGATTCCTCAAAGGAAGATTTCAACAATCCTTTCAAGATAAGCTTGTTGCGTCGTTCAGCCAGAGTACAGGCACTGAATCCCTGGCAGATCTTACATCCAATATCTAGGTAAGGTGCACCAAAACAGTATACACAGGAAAGATGCCAATCTTAATCGGGCATCTTTCTACCACAGTCCTGACATTGTTTGAATCCTGATGTACTTTTTTCTTATCCACCATTTCAAACCACACACACACACACAAACACACACAAACACACACACACACACACACACACACACACACACACACACACACACACACACACACACACACACACACACACACACACACACAATTCAAATGTAAAAGTCTACCAACAATGGTATTCAGAACTATCTAAAAGGGAAAGGAAGGAAAGTGAAAGATACCAACGATGGCATCCAAAAGTTACCAAAGGTAAAAAGGGAGATGGGGGAAGGAAGTTACCAATGATGGTAACGAGAAATACAGTTAGGTAAAAAGGGTGGGTAGATTAATATGAAAAAAAAACCACACTCAAGGAAAATGAAGAGCAGTATCTAATATTTAAATTGGAAAGTTTTTAAGCAAAAAATAGCTATATAGTGAGTATAACTTAAGGCATTCAGATGAGAGTATCGGCTGACGCATCTTATTTTCAGAGCGGCAAATGAGAGCTGGGATAATATAGAGAGAGGCGTTGTGGGTAGAGCCTTAGCTCAAGAGTTTTTGGCTGGCGTGAGCTGTTTAACGAGCGAGTCGGTTCAGAAAGGTCAGATCAGAGTCCCTTCTGTCAAGAATGAATGAAGACTGACATCAGATCAACATTTTTACTTGTAAATAAAGGGAATAGTGAGAAAGTACAGTTGTGTACACTTACCATAAATGTAGATGTTGGAGTGTCTTCACTGGTGCAGTCATTACTGTAGGGTTCTTCCTGCCGGCAGGCAGCCCTCGGTCGGTCAGAATCCCAAAGTCTGGGTCCGGCGTCGGCTGTTCAGTCATGCTCCCTGATGTCAGAGCGCCAGGAGTACAAACCTGCCAGCCGACGCCATGTTCTCCAGTTTTTCTTGCCCCAGATGTCAGGTGCCCAAAAGTGAAGGCTAATAGTAAAACAAAAATGTAACATACAACAAACCCCATACTCTGTAGCAAATACACCTCAGAAGAAGGGTGAAGTAGGAAACCACACTAATGAAAGTATAAGAGGGGACAGGAGGGTGGGTAACCCAGACTGCAACAGTGAAGACACTCTAACATCTACATTTATGGTAAGTGTACACAACTGTACTATGTTCATCGTGTTTCACTGTTGCAGTCATCACTATAAGATTGAATCCCAAAGCTGAGATAAAGGGTGGTGGTTATAGAGTAGAAGGGCCGCTAGAAGGCCCTGCAAGACTGCAGAAGCAAAGCCTGCCCTAGACTTAGAGTAAAGAGGGAGATTATAGTGCTTAGAGAAAGTATGCAATGAACTCCAAGTTGCAGCTTCCAAAATATCTTTGGTAGGTACTCCCCTGAGAAAGGCAGCTGAAGTAGCAGCAGCTCTGGTAGAGTGAGTCCTAATTTTTCCCGGGATTTGCTTTCCATGATGAGAGTAACAAAATCCGATTCCATGAGCAATCCATTTAGAAATGGTCTGTTTTAAAATAGCTTTGCCTTGAGAATTTGTTGCATAAGAAACACAGTTGCTCTGTTTTCCAGATATCCTTGGGTCTGTCCAGGTAAAAACAAAGTTGCCTGTGTACATCCAAGGAATGCAAGATCCTTTCCCCCTTATTTTGTGGATTAGTGAAAAAAGTTGGCAGGTGAATAGTTTGATTTAAAGCCACTTTGGAAACCACTTTAGGCATGAAAGTAGGATTAGTCCTTAAAGACACCCTATCTTGGTGAAAAATAATATAAGGTTCCACAGCCATGAGAGCTTGCAACTCCGAGACTCTCCTGGTTGAAGTCAAAGCCAGAAGGATAGCTGTCTTCTATGATAAATACTTAATATCATATGTGGCAGCAGGCTCAAAAGGAGGCAGAGTGAGTTTTTCCAGAACATAGTTGAGGTCCCAGGCAGGTATGGGTGGTGTCCTAGGGGGCCTTAAATTCTTAGCTCCTCTGAGATATTGTTTCAGAAATGGATGCGAAAAGATTCGAGGATCTGTATTGTAATGTGCAAAAGTAGCTGAGGCATGTATTTTTATGGAGAAGGATAAACCCTTATGTAGCATGTCTGTCAGGTAATGTAAAATCAATGGGATATTAGGAATGAGAGGATCTGAGTCCTGAGCATGCATCCAGGTGCAAAATCTCTTCCATTTACCTGCATAAGATTTTCTAGTGCTAGGCCGTCTGGCTTCTAAGATGACATCCATGACCTGTTTGGGAAGGGTAGGATTAATCATAGACCCTGAATTCGCCAAGCTGCCAGGCTGAGAGTTTTGATATGAGAGTGCAGAACCTGGCCCTGGTGTTGGGACAAAAGATTTGGTATCTGAGGTAAAATCCAAGAGGCTCCTGGGATAGATTCATCAGTGTTGAGTACCAAAATTGACGAGGCCAATTTGGGGCCAGTAAAATCTTGGGTTTGTCCTGTTTGATCTTTAATAACACCCGTGGAAGAAGAGGTAGTGGAGGAAAGGCATACCCAGAGAGGTTTCTCCAACTGAATGAGAGAGCACCCACTTTCTATGCTAGTTTGTGAAATGTCCTTGTGCAAAAAAATCTGTAACTGGTGGTTGAGGGGGGATGCAAACAGATCTATGTCCGGGCAGCCCCAGGCTTCTGTAATCATCTTGAATATTTGGTTGTCTAGCATCCACTCATGTGGGTCTGACAGGTTCCTGCTCAGGCTGTCTGCCAGAATATTTTGTTTCCCTGGCAGGAACTGAGCCTGTAGATCCACTTTGCAAGCTAGAGCTGTGTTCCAGAGAGTCATGGCTAGTCTGCAAAGGGGGTAGGAGTGTGAACCCCCCTTGCTTGTTTATGTACCACATAACTGTGGTGTTGTCTGTCCGTATCAGTAGTTGTCCTGGCTGTAGAAGATCCCTGAAAGCCAAGAGGGCATTCTGTACAGCTAACATCTCTTTTAAATTGATATGTAAGTGCTTCTGATCCTCTGTCTAAAAACCTTGCAGGCCTTTCCCCTGCAAGTGGGCTCCCCATGCGTAATCCGAGGCGTCCTTGGTTAACACTTGGCTGGCTGGAGGCAGACTGAAGGCTTTCCCTTTGTTGTGAAGACATGCCATGGTCCACCAATGGAATTCCTTTTGTAGGCAAGGCAAGACAGCAATCTGTGTGTCTAGACTGTGGCAATGCTGGGACCATATACTTGTTAGGTACCATTGTATTTTTCTCATATGTAGTCTTGCATTTGGTATGAGAAGGATGCAGGAGGCCATGTAACCCAAAGCCTGCAGGATTTCCTTGCAGTTAGCGGAGACATTAATGCCAAGGTTTTGAAAGTTGAAGCCAGCTGTAGTTGTTTTTCGGATGTCAGGAATGCCATCTTGGTTGTTGTGTTCAGAAGAGCACCCAGAAAAGTTATCTGTTGTGTGGGTGTCAAATTTGACTTTTTTTATGTTCACAGTGAATCCCAGGTACTGGAGTAGATTTTGAACAAATTCCAGGTGCTGGAGTAAGACATCCTTGCTGTCTGCTTGAATAAGGCAGTCGTCCAGATAAGGGTAAATTTGAATTCCCTGGAGTCTGCAATAAGCTACTACTGGTGCCAGGCACTTGGTGAAGACCCTAGGCACAGTAGACAAGCCAAAGGGCAGCGCAGAGAATTGGTAATGTTTCGAGCCGGCCTTGAACCTGAGGTGTTTTCTGCACTCCTGTCTGATTGGATTTAAAGGAGGCTTACCTACACATCCCTATGTCACCATCCATGCATTTTTGCTCAACATTGGCAGGAGCTGCTGCAGAGTAAGCATCCTGAACTTTGGTATCTTCAGGAAAGTATTTAAAACTGACAGATCCAGGATGGGTCTCCATGAACTTTTTTTCTGGGAACTAGAAAGAGCCTTGAGTAAAAGCCTTGCCCAGTCTCTGATTGTGGAACCAGTTCTATGGCCCTCATAGCCATGAGGGAACCCCACCTGGTTTAATGCCTCTGCCCATTGGTGTTTTGGTAGGTCTGGCCATCCGTTTGGTCTTGGCAAGGTATGAAAGTGGAATTTGTAACATCTTGAAACTACATCCAGAACCCACTTGTCTTGGGTTATGTAAGTCCAATTTTGTTGAAAAAGAGAGAGTTTTCCTCCTAGAGGGGCTTCCAGGAGAGAAGTTCCTGGAGCCATGTAGGGGGAGTCATTGAGCCTGTTTTCTATAAGATTGAGGTCTGTCCTCTCCACCCCTGGGGGTGGAAGCACTCCACTGTCTAGGTCTGTGCTTCGGCCCTCCCTCTGGAGCGCCTATATCTACCCCTCTGAGGCCTGTCCGAACTGGGAAAGGACCAATTTTTAGTTGGCCAATTTCTGCTAAATCTTGGGGGCTGAACTTGTAAGAAATCCTTAACCGTTTGCATGGATTTTGCCTTATCCTCCATTTTATCACCTCTTCAGCCTTAGACCCAAACAAAACATTATGCTGAACAGGAGCATCCAGTAACTTTGCTTTCACTTTATCAGGTAAATTTTGTTCCTTTAACCAAGCATGCCTTCTAATGACTGTGCCAGTGGCAGCCGCCCTGCATGAAGCCTCCAAGGCATCAAAACCACAGTGTAAACCATGTTTCCCCATTTGCCCAGTAGCATGCATCAGATCATGTAATTCCTTATTATCTGCACATGCAGAAATGGTACCTAGCTTTTGTTTCATAACAGACAGCAGGAACTGCTGACATTTTAGCATATGAAATTGGCAATTTAAAGCCCTAATAGATAAAGTAGCAGAAGTGTACACTTTTTTGTCCCATCTCTCCAAAGCTCTGGAATCCTTATCTGTTGGAATAGGGTTTTTAGCAGAGGCAGCCTTAACACCCTTAGGACACTGAGAAATGGTTTCTGGATCAGCAGCAGGATTTTTGTAAAGGAACTGGTGGGAGTCAGGGACCCTGTAATATCTGTCAGGCTTAGCAGGGGCTGGAGGAAAGGAGTCAGGAGTTAAATTAGCCTCAGAAAAGGCATCATCCACAATATCCAAAATAGGAGGAATAGCCAGGGGTCTATGTTGGGGAAGAAGAAGGAAATCCCTAAGCCTTCTCTTAGATTCAGAGTACTCCTGTCCTTCCCAGTGAAAATGTTCCCTCATGTCATGTAAAGTTTCCCCAAAAGAAAAATCCTCAGGGGGAGAAGCTGATGGAATGGATTCCTCAGCATCAGAATCCTCATAAGGAGGGAAAGTATATTCCTGTTCAGAGGAAGACACTGAAGAAATAGATTTCTGATCAGAGGATTGAAAATCCAATTCTTGCCTTGGCCTTTTGTCTGGAGGGGGATGTGAACCCCTAATCATGGTTAGTAAGTCCTCCGCCATTTTAAGCAGCTGTTTCTGAGAATTGGGTCCCGGATCAGAAGAGGCCTGGGCTGGTGTCTTTGATTTAGAAGGAGTCTTCGCCTTTGTCTTTGCCTTTATCAGAAGCTGTGTAGGCTTGAAAACCCCCTTGGAAGCCGGTACCTGCGCAGCGGCTCCGGACCCATCCGAGGGAGCATTGTCCGAAGGTCCTGCAGCTGGAGTACTCAAAGGCCTAGTTGGCTCCTCGTGGGAGTCCGTTTCGGCAATCGGTTCTGAAATGGCCGACGACAGGAGCTGCGAAAGCGCCTCACTGACTACGGCCGAACCTGGAGCTGGCTCTGCTTGTAAACCGTCGTCCGATTTGGACCTCGGAGGCCTGTCCTTATCCTTGCGTCGTTTGTGAACTCCGGTAGTCGGAAGCGTGTCCGGCGACATTTTATAATTAAATCGCCTGCCAAAGTAGTGAAAAGCAAAATCGTACCTCTGCTTAATAGTACGTTGGTTAAATCTAGCACAAAACTGACAACTAGCTACTTCGTGGTCAGGGCCTAAACAAGGAATACAGTAAGAGTGGAAATCCTTGTGTGGTATTTGCTTCCCACAAGAAATACAATTATTAACTTTTTTTGACATCGGACTGGAGCAAGAAAAAAGTTTCCCCAATGGGGTACTTAGCTTTGAGAAGAAGTCAGTCAGTCTTCGGACTGAAGCACGGAAAAATATCAGGAGTCAGCCGATCGGCACTTGCAAACTGCTTCCACCGCACGGCAAGAAAGACTGGAGAAACATGGCGTCGGCTAGCAGCTTTGTACTCCTGGCGCTCTGACGTCAGGGAGCATGACTGAACAGCCGATGCCGGACCCAGACTTTGGGATTCTGGCCGACCGAGAGCTGCCTGCCAGCAGGAAGAACCCTACAGTGATGACTGCAACAGTGAAACACGATGATCATCAGGAATATCTTGTGTCATCAGGAATTTAGCCAGCCCACTCTCTCCACCAATGAATTACTGCTTCTTTTCTTTCTGTCTGCAGTGACAGAGTTTTGACCTACGAGTGACAACATTCATTCTGGCTTCCGCACATCATCGTTTACAAGAGTGTGATCAAAAGGTCAGTCTTTTCTGTCACACGGATATAGAAAAATTTCCCTCTTTCAGAATACTACCAGCAATATACACATCAGGATAAAACCTGCATCTTCCAAGGAGTAATGCTGACAAGATGCCGCAGCAGCCCTTCTTATAATAGCTATCTCCACCTCTTCCCTCCATGTCTTTGTAGCAGGCTGTATGACATCTCAACAGCCACTTTCAAAACACATACACGATCTAGAGGGGTGCTATCATTCAAGCAGACATAAGGATGCTTTGTAATTTCACTAGAAATTCTGGCAATGAGAGCACTTTTAAATAACCTAAATCAACCTCCTGAAATGAGGTGTGGGATGAGTGAGCTGTGCCACCACAGTGGCCTGCACAGTACTCTCCCTATGTAAGTACACACTTCTGTACACTTGTTCTGAAAACAACCATTCATCAAGTGGTTTGGTTAGCCTAATGCCCACCTCCAGGCCATTCCTTTGCATCCCCACATCTTCTACAAGGGACAGTGATTGTGTGAAGCTTGCTCCTGCTCTTCCATCTGGAATGGGCCTGGCATTATTATCCCACTATACCATCAAGGCTAACTAGCGATCTTAATTTGAACTAGTATGGAAGTGGGGAGAGAAAGTTACAGAAGCTGAAGCGGAGGTGATGCAGATCACTGAGAAACAAAAAAGGGTGACTCAGACTGTGGGTATGCAGATATTTTGCAATGGAAGGAGTCTGTATAGGAAGATGGGGAGCTGCAAGTAGTGATGCAGGGGGATGGACACTGCTTTCATCAGAGAAGCATGGGCCAAGAGAAGGTGGGACACAGGGGTGCCAGAGTATAGATTAAAGAAAAGTTGTGTAAAATCTTACTATAATCATAGATGTCCTTCTCTTCCATGTTGCAGTATTCTGCATATGGGTTTACTCCTCTAGTCTTGTGTACATACGGCCAGTATCCAAAAGCTTTCAGTCCCTCCAAGGTGTGCAAGACGTCTGACGTAGCTGAGAGTATGTGGGCCATAAAGGTGACGTCAGCATGCACCAGCCCTCAGAACTGAAGGCCCCAGTCGGAGTCGGTCCTAGTAAGGACAATGCCATATCATTACCATCCAGATAGGGAAGTCATTAGCTGACAGGAGAGGGAGGAGGGTGGGAAGGAATGCTGCAACATAGAAGAGAAGGACATCTATGGTTATGGTAAGATTTTACACAACTTTTCTATGTCCTTCTATTCTCATGTTGCAGTATTCTGCACATGTGTGAGTGTCAAAGCTCACAGATTGGGGTGGTGGTCTAGAGGCAGACTCCAGGAATCCATGAAGGATAGCCCTGGCGAACCTTACCCTGGCTCTAGAGATGTGGTCAAGTTTGTAGTGTTTGGTGAAGGTGTGGACCGAAGACCAAGCAGCAGCCTCCAGGATAGTAACTGTATCCAGGCACTTGAAGAAGGCACCTGAAGAGGCCATGGCTCATGTGGATTGAGCTTTAACTGTACCCTGCAGAGACTTACCATGGAACTGGTGGCAGAAGGTGATGGCCTTGGAGATCCAAGTAGAGGTAGTCTGCTTAAACACTGCCCTCCCCAGGGCTCTGGGGTGGAAAGATATGAAAAGTTGGTCAGCCTGTCTGATAGACCTGGTGTTGTGCAGGTAAAATCTGATTTGTCTGTGCACATCTAAGGAATGCAGAACTCTCTCACTGTCTCCTTGTGGGTTTGGGAAAAAGACAGGTAAGTGTATGGCCTGATTGAGGGACAGGTCATTGACTAACTTTGCGCATGGAGGGCAGGGTTTGTCCTGAGGATAACCCTGTCCTTGTGGAAAAACAGGAAGGGAGGGACAGACATAACGGCTTGGAGTTCAGACACTCTTCTGGTTGAGGTTAGGGCCACTAACAGAACAGTTTTCCAAGTACAATGCTTTAGGGAAACTTTATCTGCTGGCTCAAAGGGCAGGAGTGTAAGCTTCTCAAGCATGTAGTTAAGGTCCCAAAGTGGAGGAGAGGGTTTCCTGGGTGAGTCTGAGGTGAAGTACCCCTTTAAGGAAGAGTTTGGAAGGAAGTCTGGATGCTAATGGGGAATCCAGAGGCAGGCATGCAGAAATAGCAGAGAGATGGGCTTTAATGGATGAATAAGCCAACCCAGTATGTAATAGCTCTCACAAACAGGATAGCACTGGGGGGGGGGGGGGGGTTGCTAAGACGCAGGTCCAGCTGTCTTTTATGACACCAAATAGTGAATCTTTTTCACTTTGAAATATATGATTTTCTTGTATTTGGTTTCCTGGCCTCCTGCAGGACATTGAGCATGTCCTCACTGTAAAGGTGTCTGAAGGGTATCAGAATCCTATTAAGCACAGGGTTAGTTGTAGAAGCTGCCACTGTGGATGAATTAGTGATCCCTTGTGCTGCGTCCACTCGGGGGGGGGGGGTAACTTATGGTGACTGCCCTTGGACAAATGTAGGAGCAATGGGAACCAATGCTGTCTGGGCCAGTAGGAAGTCACCAAGATTTTTGAGTTGTCCTGCTGTATTTTCAGCAGGACCTTCTGAATGACTGGGAAAGGGGGGAATGCATATAGATATTTCCCCTTCCAGGAAATTGAGAAGGTGTCTGTTGCCAGTGCCTGCGGTTCTGGTGTCCTGGTGCAGAAGCCAGGAAGTTGCCTGTTGATGGTGGAGGCAAACAGGTGTATTTGAGGTGTATCCCACCTGTGGACCAGATCCAAGGAAACATCTCTGTGAAGCATCCATTTGTGGTTGTTTGTACTGGTTCTCCTCAAATAATCTGCCTGTGAGATGTGGAGAGAGGAAATGTAGGTCACCTGCAGGGCTATTCCCTGTGAGGTCGTCAATTTCCAAACCAAAAGGGCAAGTCTGCAGAGCAGGTAGGACTTGGTCCCTCCTTGTTTGCTGAGATACCACAGTACAGTGGTGGTGTATGTGTACATCAGAACTGGTCCCTTGTTGTAGGAAAGGGAGAAATGCCTGGAGTGCTAGGAGGATTGCCCTCATCTCTTTGGCATTGATGTGTTCTGATTTCTGGTGATTTGGCCACAGGCCATGCACCTTTTGGTGGCAGAGGGTGGCTCCTCACCCCAGGTCTGAGACATCTGTGTGCATGACCTGAGTGGGTTGAGGTGGTTCAAGAGGAAGGCCTGGGTTGTGATTTACCTGATCCAACCACCATAGTATTTCCTCTTTTAGGCAAGGTAGTAGGGGCACAATGTGCTCCAGAGGATGGTTGTGTTCTTTCCAGACTGACCAAAGGTACCACTGCAGCTTTCCCATGTGCAAACTTGCTAAAGGAAGCATGGGTATGGTAGCTGTCATGTAGCTCAGAAGTTTAAGGTACTGCCTTGTAGTAAACTCTGTGGAGTGAAGGACCAGGAGGAAATGTTCTGTCAGTTCAATGAACTCACTTTTTGTGGGGGTAGGCATGCCTCCATGAGATCTGAGCTGATCCTGCACCCAAGGAATACAATTTCTTGGGGTGGTTGAAGATGAGATTTTGGTAGATTTATCTGAAATCCCAGTGATTGAAGGAGGGTCACCACAAAGTGGATGTGCCCTTGGAGGGTATCTTGGCTGACAGCCTGGATCAGCATGTCATCCAGGTAAGGGAATATCTGTATTCCCTTTCTCCTGCAGTAAGCCACCACTGGTGCCAAGCATTTGAAGACTCTGGGTGCGGTGGAGAGTCCAAAGGGCAAGGCAGAGAACTGCGAGTGACAGAAACCCACCAAAAATACCAAGTATTTCCTGAGGGTGGGGTTGATCAGGATGTGGAGATAAGCATCCTTTATATCTAATGTAGCCAGGAATCCTTTTGGAATTATGAGGGGGAAAAGGGCTGTCAGGGTCAGCATTTTGAAGGTAGGCACCTTTAGAAAAAGGCTGAGGTAGGACAGGTCTAGAATAGGTCTCCAGGGTCTGACTTCCTGGGGACCAGGAACAACCTGGAGTAGAATCCTCTTCCTTTTGCAGTTGAGGGGACTGTCTCTATGGTACCCTGATCTAACAAGGTCTGCACTACCAGTTGCAAGAGGTGCAGTTGCTGAGTAGGTGGTCGTGGTATGCCTCACCCTATGGGTGGGGATATCCAGGACATAAAAGAACCATTCTGAAGTATGAACAGGACCCACTTGTCTGAAGTGCGATGGGTCCAAAGTGAGAGAGGCAAACAGACAGTGGTACAGAAGGGGTTGGGGGTGGCAGCTAGTCAGATGCTACCTGTCCTGTCCTGAAAGGGAGTCCTCTGGCTAGAAGGGAGGTGATGCTCCAGCTGGAGGGAGTTGTTGCCTTGTGTGCTTATGAGGCCACGAAGGAGGAGCAGGATGGGAGTGCTTCCTAATAAACTGATTTTTTGCTGAACAGTGTTTGTGAAACTTAGGAACTGGTGAAACTAGTAAATGTTTAGGGTCCTACATTTCTTTGCCTTTTTGCTGCAGAGACTTGAAGAGGTCTGTTATTTTAGAGCCAAAGAGTGCAGCATTGTCCAAAGGAGCATCAATGAGCTTTGCCCTGAAATCATCTGGCAGGGGTTGTAGGCGAACCCAACAGTACCCGCGTAGGGCAGAGATGGTGATGCTGCTGACCTTGCTGAGGATTCACAGCAGCATTGTAACTACACTTGATAGAGTGTCTGGTGACCTGGGAAGAAAGAGCCAGAACAGTTAATGCTTTGGTAGGGGAGACTGGAATACCTGCCAAGTGTTTGGTGGCAGATTCTAAGAGGGACAAGACATACTTGGCCATGTGAGTCTGGTAGTTTGTGGCTCTGAAGGCCAAATTAGCCAAAGTATATATATTTTTACCCAACCTTTTCATGGTCTTGCTGTCTTTGCCAGCAGGGAGAATGGTGGTAGTAGGTAGGAGTTTGGAGGCTTTGTCTGTAGAGACTGACATAGGGGTAGGATCAGCAGATGGACACAATCAGATGCTTTGCAGTGTCAGGCACCTTGTAAAGACTGTCTGGCCTGCATGGAGCAGGCAGTTGGTAGTCAGGGTTCAGAGATGCTGAAGAGAAGGCATCTAAAAAGGCAGGCAGGACAGGAGGAACAGCAGATGGGCTGGGGGCTTTGCATTTGAATGAGGTCGTAAAACTCTTTTCTACCTCAGTCATTTCTAAGGATTCCCATTTAAAGTGTTCCTTCATCCTGCTAATAGTTTCAACAAAGTTCAAGTCTTCAACTGGGGAGTCAGGTTCCACTGACTCTTCTTCTGGGGATCCGTATCCCAAGGGGAAAGATAGTTGAGTTGTAAGACAGTGATTCCTCTGAGAAATCTGAAAGGACTTCCTCTTCTCAAGTAGCTGTCTCAGTAGGCTGAGGCCTAGGGTTCAGGACAGGCGGATAACTGGGATCAGTAATAGCAGTGGTAGGCCTCAATGCCATAAAGGCACTGAAAAAGCTGACTGAAAGCCTGCCAATCAGACATGCTTTCTGTTGTGGGAGAAATATGTTTTCTCTTTTCCATTTTCTTAAGTGGTCCGGAGGACGTCTGTCTAGAAACCGGAGATTGCAGGGGTTTGGGGGGTTCAGACGGTTCCTCAGAAAATGTAGGTTCCCCCCAGTGTCGGAAACCGGCACTGGAATAGCCTCTGTGGACATGCTCTCGCCTAAGGATAGTGCAGCGTCCTTAGAGGTACCCGCGACATCCGGAGCGGTGGATCCGGGTCCAGATCCTGGAGCCAGGCTAATGTTGGCCACAGGTTGGGGATCGGTTGGAAGAGGCTCAGCAGTAGACAAAGGCCATAAAGTCCTGGCCTTCTTTTTGGGCAGTTCTGCAGAGATGTCTGAGGAACCCTCTATCTGTAAGGTAAGCTGCTTCAGACGTTGGGTTTCAAGGTAAAGATTAAGCGCATGCAAGCAACTATGTAGTGTCTAAGGCAAAAAAGCCTGGCAAACAGGGCAGGCCTTGTGCTCATGCGACCGTCCCAAACAGAAAAGGCATTTATTGAGGGTGTCCTTATGAGAGATCTGGTGGCCGCACCGACACTTACCCTTTCTGGATGACATGAACAAGCAATATTAAATTATAGAAGGACTGAAAAGGTCCCCAATGGGGTGCTTATCTTATACAATGAATCAGACGTCAGTGGTAGCAGAAACACCTGGAGTATGACTGGCGGCTGCAAAGTTCTAAGGGCTGGTCCGTGCCAAAGTCACCTTTATGGCAGACATACTCTCTGCCACATCAGACTTCTCACGCACCTTGGAGGGACTGAAAGCTTTTGGATACTGGCCATATGGACGTGAGACTAGAAGAGTAAACCCATATGCAGAATACTGCAACATGGGAATAGAAGGACATCAACCTACACAGAAAGGTTGCAGATGCATAGCAAGGGTGGGGTGAAGGGGGTCACCATGTTGGGAAGCAAGGTGCTAGGGGGAGGCATGACTGGCAAATGTTGATCAGGCAGTAGTGCGGATACTTTATTTATCATCACGACTAAAGCTCTTCAGTGCTGTGGGTGCGGCAAGTTGCAGCAAGGGGTTTCCTTTTCTTTAGTCCTCAAGTATGCTCTTTTTAAGAACTCAAGTAGAAAATGGCCTATTTTTTAGGTAAAAAGAAAAACATTAATTTCAAGAAGATAGGTTAGATAGCTGTTTCTACAAGAAAAGGCTTTGAAAAAGATGAAATAAGAACAGAGGACTCTACCTGATTGAATCTTTATCTTTACTGTGGAGAAAAACAGCTGTAAAAACATGAACAGATTTATAATCATGGCCATCAGTTTATGGGAAATAAGCTGTTAGATCTATGCAAATAAGACAAAGTTAAAATGGATCTAAAACAGTGCTCAATCACCTGATAGGCTCATTCAGTAACTGATACTCTCAAAGACTTCATAGAACTCTTGACACTACCTTCAAGCAGATACTGAAGACAAATAAGTTAAAAAAAATTCTGAAGTAAAAATTCTCAATTTCTGAAGAGTTTCTGCTAACAATTTGAAAAAACAATTAAGCACTCCCAAATGTTTAGCTGCATAAGGAGAAATGAGTCACTCCTTCAAATTTCTATGTTCTTTCCTTTAACTTAATATCATACAAAACGTCTGGCTATTTAATAACTTCCTTAATCCTTTGAGACTAACTCAGTTACAGTCACAAGAAAGAATTTAATTCAGTTATTTAACTTTCTTGTACACTTTTCTTGTGCTTTCACAATCTGATACACTAAGACAGTGACTGAAATAATTGAAAATGATTTTTTTCTTTTTCCTGAAACACTGAAAATGAAAAATTAATATCTCTGCCTAAAAAAAGTTTCAGGAACAATTCTGGTATAATGCAACCATTCAGGAATGAACATAATCAAAACGTCCTTCTTTGCTTTATGCCTGAAACTTAAATCTTCATACACGTTAGAGACTGTGCATAAGAAACATTTCTGAAAGACAATTTTGAGGATTGTAAAGACACAGCAAATGAAGAAACTTGGTGATGAAGGGCCCAAGACAGGAAGCAGGATGCATATTGTGAGAAAGGCGAAGAAATGAAGACATTACAGTGGAAGCCAAAGTAGCCTCAATAGCAGAGAAGGTCAAACAATAGACTCTTTTGGGGTGGTCACATGTCCAGCAAAACAAAAGATTTGGGATTTGCGAAGAAGGCAAGAGGAGACAGGAATGTCCAGCCTAGAGATAGATGAATTACATGACAGAAGACCTGATACAGTCAGGCAGAAAGTAGAAGAGTGGCTGTGAATTGAGAGGGGTAACAACTGTTGATGTGACAACCCAACCCCATGGAAAAATGGGAAAAAGGGATATTATGATGAGTGTGAGGGAGAGGAGCGCTGGTCTTTAAATATATCCACACAGTTGTCCCCAATAAATAAAAAGTACAGTTATGTACACTTACCATAAATGTAGATGTTCAAGTGTATTCACTGTTGCAGTCATCACACTCGGGTTATCCTGCCAGGGGTAGCCCACAGTTGGCCCGAATACCAGAGGCTTAGTATTTCTGTGTTGGTTGCTGTTGCTCCAGGACTGACGTCAGGTCGTTAGTGGTATAAAATCAGGCAGCCGGCGCCATTACATCAGTTTTTCTTGCCCCAAATGTCAGGAGCCCCCAAATAGAGAGCTAGGTTATGGTGGAAGATCACCACCAGTAGAAAGTAAATACCAAAAAGCACTGTAATGAGTGAGGAAGAGAGAGAGAGTGAGAGAGAGAAGGGGGATGGAGGGTGGGAAACCAGGACTTCAACAGTGAATACACTCGAACATCTACATTTATGGTAAGTGTACACAACTGTACTATGTTCTTTGTGTTTTACTGTTGCAGTCATCACACTTGGGTTGATTCCCAAAGCTGAAGTAAAGGGTGGAGGCAGTCATGAAGAGTTGGGGCTGGCTAGTATGCCATGCAAGACTGCGGTTGCAAAGCCTGCCCTGGATTTGGAAAAGATAGGCAGGTGGTAATGCTTGGTGAAGGTAAGAACAGAACTTCATGTTGCAGCCTCCAGGATGTCCCTGGTAGGGACCCCTCTGAGAAAAGCTGCAGAGGTGGAAATTGCCCTAGTGAAATGAGTCCTGACCTCCTGTGGGAGTGGTTTCCCATGGTGTTTGTAACAGAAATGGATACGGTGTGCTATCCATTTGGAAATGGCTTGTTTGAGTATGGCCTTGCCCTCTGCCCCTGCTGCAAAGCTGACTAGTAACTGGTCAGTTTTCCTAAAGGGCTTAGTCCTATCCAGGTAGAATCTGAGCGGTCTGTGCACATCTAGAGAGTGCAGGATCCTTTCCCCCTTATTTTGAGGCTTAGGGAAAAAGGTGAGCAAATGAGAGCCACACTGGACACCACTTTAGGCATGAAAGTTGGGTTTGTCCTGAGGAAGACCCTGTCGGCATGAAAAATGATGAAGGGTTCCATAGTCATGTGTAGCTCAGACACTCTTCTAGCTGAAGTGATGGCCAGAAGCAAAGCTGTTTTCCAAGAGAGGAACTTTAACTCTGCTAAAGCTGCAGGCTCAAAGGGGTGGGGGGTATTGTGAGCTTTTCCAACACAAAGTTAAGGTCCCAAGCTGGTATAGGGGCTCTTCTGGGCAGCCTTAAGTTGTTATCCCCTCTTAAAAACTGCTTGATGAGAGGGTGCTCTGTCCTGTAAAGAGCAGGGATGGCAGAGGCATGAATTTTAACAGAAGAGTAGGAACAGGTCCCTGTGAAGTAGGTCTGCTAGGTAATCCAGGATGAGAGGTAAGGAGAGCTGTGCTGGTTCAGCTCCTTTAGCCTGGATCCAGGAGCAATACCTTTTCCACTTGTCAGCACAGGATTTTCTAGTGCTGGGATGCCTGGCTACATGTATAACATCCAGGACTTACTTGCTTAGGCTGGCCACTGGAGGAGAGGTCAAGAAATAAGCCAGGCTGTCAGGTTCAGGGTCTGCAATTGTGGATGCAAGAATTCTCCATTCTGCTGGGTCAGGAGAGTTGGAATCAGAGGGTGGTGCCATGGAGGCAGCAGTAACAGACTGCACAGTACTGGGTACCAGTGTTGGCATGGCCAGTCTGGGGCAATCAGGATTGCTCTTCGTTTTTCCTCCCTTATTTTGAGCAGTACCCTTGAAAGAAGAGGTAGATGGGGAAATGCATAGATCGAGAGGTTTACCCATTGGAAGAATAGGGCATCCACTTTCCAGGCCTTGTTGTGAGGTTCCCTGGTGCAGAATTTGTGAGCTGGTGGTGGTTGTGGGAGACAAAATAGGTCCACCTTCGGGGTTACCCCACTTCTGGGTTACGAGACTGAAGGTGCAGTGGTGTAATTACCACTCGTGTGGGTCTAGGAGATTTCTGTTTAAGTTGTCTGCCAGAGAGTTTTGGTTGCCTGGAAGGAATTGTGTTAGCAGGTGAATTTGCATAGCTGAGGCCATGTGCCAAAGGGTCATGGCTAACCTACAGAGTGGATAAGAGTGAGTTCCTCCCTACTTGTTGATGTACCACATCACTGTGGTGTTGTCTGTTTTGATTAATAGAGGCCCCTGGAGAAATAGGGGTCTGAAAGCTGTCATCTCTTTTTGGTTGATGTGCAGATGTATTTGATTTGGGCTCCAGTGGCCCTGAATGCACCTGCCGTCCAGATGCACATCCCAGGAATAGTCTGATGCGTCTGTGGTTAGGGTCTGGGTGGCATGAGGTTGTGAAAAGGGAAGGCCCTTGTTGTGGTTGCATACTGCTGCCCACCAAAGAAAATCTTTCCTTAGGCAAGGTATCATAGGTATGACAGTTTCCAGGTCCTGAGAATGTTGACACAAAAGGCTTTTTAAGTACCACTGAAATTTCCACATATGCAGTCTGGCATATGGAATTAGCAGAATGCAGAAAGTCATGAACCCTAGAGCTTGCAGGATTTTCCTTGCGGATAACTGGTTTCTGGTGGCTAGTTGAGAGAAGTAGCCTGTCAGATAGGCTTGTTTTTCTGGAGTGAGGAACGCCATCTGGGATGCTGTGTCCAGGCTTGCTCCCAGGAATACAATTTTCTGACTGGGGACTAGTCTGGATTTCTTTTCATTTATACTGTACCCCAGTGACGTCAGTAGATCCTTTATAAAGGTCAGGTGCTGTAACAGCTTTTCCTGTCTGCCTGAATCAGGCAGTCGTCCAAGTAGGGGTAAATTTGAATATTTCTTTGTCTGCAAAAAGCAATGGCTGGAGCCAGGCATTTTGTGAAAACTCTGGGAGCAGTGGATATGGATAATGAATATACATTAGTATAAATAAGTTTGGCCTAAAAAGTCTGTAAAAGAAGCGTAACTGCCTGTTGTATGTCCAAAGAATGCAGAATATTCCCGCCCTTGCTCTGTTGGTTTGGAAAAAAGGTAGGCAAGGCAAGTGAATGGTTTGGTTGAGGGCCACACTGGACACCACCTTAGGGATAAATGTTGGGTTTGTCCTCGGAGAAACCCTGTCTGGATGAAAAATGATAAAAGGTTCCACAGCCATGAGTGCTTGTAACTCTGAGACTCTTCTTGCAGAGGTTATTGCTAGGAGCAGAGCTGTTTTCCAGGATAAGAATTTTATATCCGCTATTGAGGCTGGCTCGAAAGGAGGCAGTGTGAGTTTTTCCAAAACATACAAAAACACACTCCAAAAATTCAAAAAATCCAAAAATACCAATGATGCTTAAACACAAGCAGTCCAACTGTGCAGAAAATTTCTTTAATTCTGGTACCTCGGCCTTCGCCTTCTCGTGGAATTTCCAAAACATAATTGAGGTCCCAGGCCAGAATTGGTGCTCTCCTTGGAGGCCTAATGTTTTTGGCCCCTCTGAGGTACTGCCTTATTAAAGGATGAGAAAAGATAGGTGGTTCCGTATTTTAATGGGCTGAAATGGCAGAGGCATGAATCTTAATTGACGAGAAGGAAAGGCCTTTGTTCAGCATCTCAGTTAGGTACTGTAAAATCTGAGGGATATTTGGTACACACGTGTCAATGCCTTGTTCTTGGTTCCAAGAACAGAATCTCTTCCATTTTTCTGCATAAGATTTTCTGGTACTGGGCCTCCTGGCTTCCAAGATAACATCCATAACAGCTTTTGAAAGAGGAGTGTTCTGAATGGCTACATTATCCACCATGCTGCCAGATTTAAGGTTCTGAGTTGGCTGTGCAGAATCCGATTGTTTTGTTGGGTCAGCAAGTGAGAAGTTTTGATCCATGCTGGACCTTGAAACAAGCTCTTTAGGATTGGGTACCAGTGCTGGCGTGGCCAGTCTGGTGCAATCAGTATCATTTTTGGCTTCTCTTGTCTGACCTTTAGGAGTACCCTGGGAAGGAGAGGCAGTGGAGGAAAGGCATATACTGTTAGATTTTTCCAGCTGAAGGATAGGGCGTCCATTTTTCATGCTTGCTTGTGATAAATCCTTGTGCCAAATCTCTGCAATTGGCAGTTGTGAGGAGAGGTAAATAGATCTATGTCTGGGCATCCCCATTTCCGTGTTATCATGCTGAAGACTTGTGGATCCAGTTTCCATTCGTGGGGATCCATGAGGTTTCTGCTTAGTTCATCTGCCAGTGTATTTGTTTTTCCTGGCAGGAATTGTGCTTGCAGGCGAACTTAAGTCAATGCTGTGTCCCATAAGGTCATTGCTTGTCTGCAGAGGGGGTAGGAATGTGTACCTCCCTGCTTATTTATGTACCACATGACCGTAGTATTGTCTGTCTTTATCAGTAGCTGTCCTGGATGAAGCAGATCCTTTGAAAGCTGTCAGGGCATTTTGAACAGCTAGCATTCTCTTTTTGACTGATGTGAAGATGCATCTGGTTTGCAGGCCATGTGCCCTGAATACATTTTTCTGCCATATGGGTCCCCCAGGCATAATCTGATGCTGATCAGTGTCTGTCTGGCTGTGGGTAAACTGAATGGCAGACTCTTGTTGTGGTGACAGGCCTCTTGCCCACCATCGAAACTCCTGTTGCAGGCAGGGAATGAGTGCAATTACTGTCTCCAGGCTGTGGTAACGCTGAGTCCAAACACTTTTTAGATACCATTGTAGTTTCCTCATATGCAGTCTGGCATATGGAATTAGTAGAATGCAGGAAGCCATGAAACCCAAGGACTGCAGGATTTTCCTTGCAGATAAGTGGTTTTCTGTTGCCAATTTCTTGAAGTAAGAAGTCAGTTGCTTTTGTTTGCCTGGTGTGAGATAAGCCATCTGGGCAGTTGTATTTAAGCTTGCACCCAGGAATATTATCTCTTGAGAGGGCACTAGTTTTGATTTATTTTCGTTTACTGTGTACCCTAGGCCAATTAATAATCTTTTTACAAACGCCAGATGCTTTAGAAGAATGTCTTTGTTCTCTGCTTGAATTACGCAGTCGTCCAAGTAGGGATATATATGAATTCCTCTTTGTCTGCAAAATGCAATTACTGGTGCCAGGCATTTTGTGAAGACCCTGGGCGCAGTAGATAAGCCAAAGGGCAGTGCAGAGAATTGGTAATGCATTGAGCCAGCTATGAATCTGAGGTATCTTCTGCAAGACTGTCTGATTGGGACATGCAGGTATGCCTCTTTTAGTTCCAAAGTTACGAGTCAAGCCTTCTTGCTCAGCATGGGCAGTAGCTGCTGTAGAGTCAACATCTTGAAATTTTGGAACTTCCAGAAACGTATTTAGTATAGACAGGTCCAGTATTGGTCTCCAGGTTTTGTTCTTTCTGGGCACTAGGAAAAGTCTGGAGTAAAATCCTTGTCTTTGCTCTTGTTGTGGTACTTGTTAAATGGCCCTCATGTCCATGAGGGCTGTAATTTGCTTTTGTGCCTCTGCCCATTGATTGTGTGGCAGGTCTGGCATACCTTTTGACCTTGGTAGGGTGTGAAAATGGAGCCTGTAGCCTTGGAACACTATGTTCAGGACCCATTTGTCTTGGGTAACCATTTGCCAATTTGATGAAAAAAGTGCTAGTTTCCCCCCTAAGGGGGCTGCCAAAAGAAAAGTGCTTGGATCTGGCAGAGGAAAGTCATTGGGATTGTTTCCTGCAAGGTTGTGATTTGTCTTCTCCGCCTTTGGAGGTAGGAGCACCCCATTGTTTAGGCCTGTATGAGCCTTGGGGCTGAGATCTGCCTCTGGGACACCTGTATCTGCCTCTTTGTGGTCTGTCTGACACTGGAAAGGACCAATTTTTAGAAGGCCAGTTCCTGCTAAACCTGGGTGGGATGTACCTGTAAGAAATCCTTGACTGTCTGCATGGATTTTGCTTTATCCTCCATTTTTTTTCAATACCTCTTCTGCTTTAGTACCAAACAAAGTATCATGCTGTAATGGAGCATCTAATAATTTTGCTTTAACATGACCAGGTATATTCTGTTCCTTTAACCAAGCATGCCTTCTAATAACAGAACCTGTAACAGCGGCTCTGCAAGAGGCCTCCAGTGAATCATAACCACATTGCAAAGTATGCTTTCCCACTTGTTCAGCTGCATGCAATAAATCCTGCATTTCCTTGTTCTCTGAACATTCAGTATTTTCCATCAATTTCTGTTTAAGCAGTGACATTAAATATTGCTGATATTTAAGCATATGAAACTGACAATTTAAAGCCCTTACAGCCAAGGTAGCAGAAGTGTAAACTTTTTTCCGCCATCTGTCTAGAGCCCCAGAATCCCTATCAGAAGGGACAGGGTTTTTTGCAGTGGAAGCTTTAACCCCTTTGGGACCCTGAGATATAGTTTCTGGATCAGCAGCGGGGTTTTTATATAGGAATTTATGAGAATCCGGGACCCTGTAGTAGCTGTCTGGCCGGACTCTAGAACAGGTAGAATAGCAAGGGGTCTGTGCTGAGGAAGTAGCAGAAAGTCTCTGAGACTTTTCTTAGATTCAGAATAATCTTGGCTCTCCCAGTGGAAATGCTCCCTCATGGTATGTAGGGTTTCCCCAAAAGAAAAATCCTCAGAAGAGGCTGAAGGAATGGATTCTTCAGCATCAGAATCCTCATAGGGAAGCATGGAAAAATCCTGTTCAGAAGAGGAATCAGAGGAAATAGAAACCTGATCAGAAGAATCATAATCTGTCTCTTGCCTAGGCCTCTTATCAGGAGGGGGATAGGAACCCCTGATCAAAGTAATTAGGTCTTCGGCCATTTTGAGCATCTGTTTTTAGGCATGGAAGTCCGAGTAGGAGAATGCTGTACTTGTTTCTTAGTCTTAAGAGCTGCTTTAGTCTTTGAAGCTGAAGTTGGCTTACTATATAGCTGTGTAGGTCTGAAGACACCCTCAGAAGCCGATGCCTGCTCAGCGGTTCCGGACCCATCCGAGGGAATGATTTCCGAGTGTCCAGTACTTTGAGTATCCAGAGGCCCAGTCGGCTCCACGTGGGAGAGGGAAGCGGCCTGTGGCTCTGAGGTAGCGGGCACCAGGGGCTGCAAAAGCGCCTCACTGAGAACTGGCGAACCGGTGACTGGCCTAGCGGAGGCCTCGTCGTCAGTTTTGGACCTCGGATGCCTATCCTTTTCCTTGTCCTTGCGTTTTTTGTAAACTCTGGTTGTCGGCTGTTCCAACAGCATTATATAATTAAATCTTTGGGCAAAGTAATGAAATGCAAAATCGAACCGATGCTTAATAGTGCGTTGGTTAAATCTAGCACAAAACCGACAGCTATCAACGTTGTTATCAGGGCCTACGCAAGGAATACAGTAAGAGTGAAAATCCTTATGAGGTATTTGCTTCCCACAAGAAATACAATTGTTAACTTTTTCTGACCTCGGTCTGGAGCAAGAAAAAAGTTTCCCCAATGGGGTACTTAGCTTTAATGAAGACTTCGGTTCTGAAATTCGGATATGAAAATCTCAGCAGTCGGCCGACCGGCACTTGCAAACTGGTTTTGCTTCGGGCACCGTGCGGCAAGAAAGACTG
This sequence comes from Protopterus annectens, assembly GCF_019279795.1. NCBI lineage: Eukaryota > Metazoa > Chordata > Ceratodontiformes > Protopteridae > Protopterus > Protopterus annectens. Next base: position 1,943,759,640 of record NC_056741.1, read on the forward strand.
AAGAAAATGGCGTCGGCTGCATCTTTTATACCCCTGGCGCACTGACGTCAGAGAAGAGGCGACAGCAACCGACGCCGGACCTAGACTTTGGAATTATGGCCGACTGAGGGTAGCCTGCCAGCAGGATAACCCAAGAGTAGTGACTGCAACAGTGAAACATGATGAACATCGTGTGTTACTGTTTGAGAGAGTAGGTGTGTGTATGAGAGAAGAGGTGCATGTCTCTGTCTTGTATGAGAGAGTAGGAGTGTGTGGAATTTAAACTAGTCGTCAGTTGCTGTATGAAAGAGATGATGTGTGTTGCTTCGTGAGAGAGTAAGTATGTGTGTGTATTGCTATGTGAGAGTAGCTGCGTGTATCCTTTAGAGCTCAAGTTTGTTTTACTCATCTAGTCTTTATGCTGGTTTATTAAAAGTTGTAAAGTTTTTTTTTTTTCCATCTGTGCATCATTTTGTACAGAAGCTATAGTTTACCTCTTCTGCCCCTTTTGTACTTTTAGGAGCATGAAATCAAGGAATTGCAAAGTGTATACTTCTAATTGTTATTAAGATATACTCTTCAAAGAAGAGATTAAAACAACTACAGGACTTTTCCCAGATCCTGTTATAACCATGCACCCTGGGAAGTCAGATGGTCCTCCACAATGCATACTTGGGTGTAAAACTGATCAAGACACACACACTGCTTATACCATGCAGTCAATAGAACAGACTATGACTACTTTGTGGCTGAATTCATGACATCGCTTAAGAAACAGGTTTGGAAAATCAATTCTGAAAAAGAAAATGAACCACCACTGGGGGATACAAACAAAGCAGTAGCTTTGATCATCACAGTGACAACTAAGATTATCATCATGGTGCCAACTGCAGATAGTCTACAAAAATATTTCTGCATCTACTAAAGGGGAAAAATGCATTTCTCAGTGTGCATTGTTGCCTTACACAGGAGCTGATCTGCTATATGCCATATTGTCATGTGGCAAACAAACACTGCAAATTACATTTAAATTAGTTGCATTTTGGGGCTGTATAACAGAAGAGTACTGTAGGCAATTTGTTCCATAACTTCATACTAAGCAGTAATTGAGACAGATGCTGAATTAAAAAAAAAATGTTCACTCATCAGTGAGGTTGCCTCCCGGTTTATGTTTTTATTAATAGGCTATTCTTAATGGGACACAAAGAAGAAGTATGTCATCATGAGAGGACAACTTCAGTACCCAAAAAAATGTTTTATAACAATAGCAGTAATTTGTGCCATGATAATGAGACATTTGGTTTCTAAGTGATGGAATAAGATTTTATGCATTAACAGGTCCAAAACATTTACTAGATGCCATAGCTTTATGGAATTCCATTGTAAGTAAGCCTAGATTTGCTTTTAGGCATGGTAGAAACCTAGCTAATTATTCAGTACATAGCTTTTTAAGAGATCCAATGAGAAAATCAATATAGTTATTAGTAAAGTTGTTGGAACATAATTTATGGACACTGCTGCCCTACCGAGACAGCTAGGAAGAACACTGAGCATTGCAGCAGGCCCTCTCACTATCCTGAACCTCCAGTGTAATGGTTGCAAAGGTCATATGTGTAGGTAAAGGACCTTTCTAAGCAGAAAGGGTTGCTCATGTACCCAAAAGTAAAGCTTTCCCTACTAGGTTTCATACCTTAGCTGTGCAGCATTAAAGAAGCGTTTCCCCTAATAAGGAATTCATCTTGCCTAGAACTCTGCTTTTATTGCCTTTTCTGATTTAAGGAGTTTGGATCAACTGTTTCCCCTGTGTATCCACCCTTCTACTAGTTCCCTTACATGCACTGCACCTCTGGTATCCTCCTTAACAGAATTGTGCCCTTCTCACTTTTGTCTTTTTGTGCTTATTTTTCCCTACATCTACTTGTTTTTGATTTCTGTAATGTAAAACACCTACCTGTCCCTTTTTACATTGAAGAAGATTCACTAGTACACTGCAGGGCCATAACTGTTTAGCAATGCACTTGGGAAGCTCAGCTGTGCAGCACTGTTTCCACACTGCCTTGCTCATCACTCTACTCCTATTCATATCCACCTGTGTCATTTCTGTATATACCTTAGTCCCTTTCTTTTGGTTACATGTTCACTATTTGGCCAGTCAATTTAGTTGACCTAGTATATGCTTAATCATCAGTTAATTCCACGTAATATACACATCAGGTGGCATTTACTATTTTAATATTTTGCTGTCTTTTTCATCATACCTTATAACATCTGTCCTTTCAGTCTTCCCATCTACCCCTTATACATTCCCTCCTTGTAGAACCCCAAACCATTTCAACTTAACTTTCCATTTATTATTCCCCTTAGTCTTCTGTAAAATCCTTTAGTCCCCCTCTTTCACATTTACGCTTGGTTAATTTTCACACAAATCCTGTTCTAGCAACATTTGAAGTTAAAAAGTGCAATATTTAAAATCTATCCCTATTTTTTCAGCCGTTGCATCCACATTGTTAGGCTTTGTCCAAACTTTTTGCACTTAGAGGTTGACAGGTATACATAATTCTCAACTGTCCAAATTTTTGCCTCATATCTTCGGCCTATTCCTCATAAAATATGTGGTTTTCTGGCAAATCACTGAGGATTTTGATAACTAAATGTCATACGTCTGAGTTTCACCCTTCATTTTCTTAAGAAAATGCATGCTAAGACAAATGCTGCTATTGTAGCAACTTTCTAAGTCTATAAGAGCAATATTTATAATCTGCCCAGTTTGGGGGCCTTTACCCCCCCATTATTTTAGCCTTTGTTCAGGTTTCTTGTGCCAAGAGGTTGAGAGGTATGGAGGCATGGTATGTAGTGCCCTAGTTGCTGATTTGGTGCATTTTAAGGGGGGATAGTGGTTCTGCATTCCATATTGTGTCCTCCTTTGTTTAAGATGCCTAGTAACTATGAACCAGTCATTCTCTATTGCATTACCACCAGCGTACCAATTTTTTCTTTAATATAATGTTGGCAATTAATTCTTCAAGGGCAGCAAAAACTGAATTTGTAGATGAAATACTGAAAAGCAAAGTTGTTTGCCAGTAACAACCTCTAATCTCTTTAATGTAGAATTATTCAGATGGATTTTACTTCTGCAGAGACTGCCCTTATTGACTGATAGTGGTGGGTTGTATTGACAGATGTCTGAGGGGCCTTTTATGGTTAAAATATTCTGAAATGGGTAGTTTTGTCATTACTGGTTCATACATTTTGTTTCACTGCTTACTGGAAAAATGTTCAAAAAGTACAGTTGTGTACACTTACCATAAATGTAGATGTTCGAGTGCATTCACTGTTGCAGTCATTACCATTTGGGTAATCTGCTGGCAGGTTGCCCTCAGTCGGCCTGATTAACAAAGTCCTGGGTCCTGCGTCGGTTGCAGTCCCTTCTTCCATGACTTCAGGTCGTCAGGGGTATAAAACATGCAGCGGACATCATTACATCAGTTTTTCTTGCCCCAGATGTCAGGTGCCCCCCAAATGGGGAGCAATATACATATATAATTAAAAACACAAAAATATACCTCTAAACAAAAGCAAATACACCAAAAAGGCTTAAGTATAGCAAAAGAAAGTAGAGGTATAGTAAGAGAAAAACAGGGGGCTGGAGGGAGGGTAACCAGGACTGCAACAGTGAATACACTCGAACATCTACATTTATGGTAAGTGTTCTTCGTGTTTCACTGTTGCAGTCATTACATTTGGGTAGATTCCCTAAGCTATGGTTAGGAGGATGGATTTATACAGCATCAGGACCGGCTATAAGGCCCTGCAAAACAGCAGTGGCAAAGCCAGCTCTGGATTTAGAGAAAATTGGTAAGTGATCATGCTTGGTGAAAGTATGAACTGAACTCCAGGTAGCAGCTTCTAGAATATCCTTGGTAGGAACACCTCTGAGAAAGGCTGCAGAAGTAGATGCAGCCCTGGTGGAATGAGATCTGATCCCCTGGGGGATAGGTTTTCCATGATGCTTACAGCAGAAATGAATACAATGGCTTATCCATTTAGAAATGGTTTGCTTTGAAATAGCCTTCTCCTCTGCCCCTGCAGCAAATGCTACCAGCAGTTGTTCAGATTTTCTTCGAGATTTCTTCCTGTCCAAGTAAAATCTAAGTTGTCTGTGTACATCCAATGAATGCAGAATCTGCTCCTCCTTGTTCTGTGGATTGGGAAAGAAAGTTGGAAAATTAATGGACTGATTAAGAGCCACACTGGATACCACATCTTGGGCTTGAAGGATGGATTGGTCCTGAGTGACACCCTGTCCGCATGAAAGATGATGAAAGGCTCCACTGCCATAAGGGCCTGTAATTCAGAAATCTTTCTAGCTGAAGTGATTGCTAAAAGGAAGGCTGTTTTCCAGGAAAGAAATTTTAAGTCTGCAGTAGCAGCTGGCTCGAAAGGAGGTAGAGTGAGTTTCTCCAATACAAAGTTAAGGTCCCAGGCAGGGGTTGAAGCTCTCCTGGGTGGTCTCAAGTTTTTGGCCCCTCTGAGATACTGCTTTAGCAGAGGATGAGAGAAGAGGGGGTTCTGTGTTGTAATAAGCTGAAATGGCTGAGGCATGGATTTTTATGAAAGAAAAAGACCGGCCCTTGTGAAGCATCTCAGTTAAGTACTGCAAAATATGAGGTATATTGGGGCGCTGCTGTGCTCATCCGTTGAGATCGATTCCAGGCACAGAATCCTTTCCATTTGTCAGCATAAGATTTTCTAGTACTAGGTCTTCTCGCCTCCAAAATGACATCCATCACAGGTTTGTTGAGGGATACTAAGGGGGAATTTAAATGATTAGCCAAACTGCAAGATTCAATGTTTGGAGCTGAGGGTGCAGAATTTGGTTCTCCTGCTGAGACAGTAAGGAAGGTGTCTGAGGCAGGTGCCATGGAGAAATTTGTGACAGATTGCACACGAGTGGGTACCAGTGTTGGCAAGGCCAGTCTGGAGCAATCAAAATCATTTTTGGTTTGTCCTGTTTGACTTTTAGTAGAACTTTGAAGAGCAGAGGCAGAGGGGGAAAAGCAAAGACTGATGGGTTTTTCCAGCTGAAGGACAGAGCATCCACTTTCCAGGCTTTTTTGTGAGGAGTTCTTGTGCAAAATTTGTCCAACTGGTAGTTGTGGGGTGAGGCAAAAAGAACTATGTCTGGGCTCCCCCATTTGCATGTCAACATGTTGAAAATCCATGGTTCCAGTTTCCATTCGTGTGGGTCCATGAGATTTCTGCTTAGTTCGTCTGCCAGAATATTCAGCTTTCCTGGCAGGAACTGAGCTTGTAGTTGTACTTGGTAGCTCAAGGCCATGTTCCACAATGCCATGGCTAGTCTGCAGAGGGGGTAGGAATGTGTACCCTCCTGCTTGTTTATGTACCACAACCGTGGTGTTGTCCGTCTTTACCACTAGTTGTCCTGGATGAAAGTAGTCCTTGAAGGCTGTCAGTGCATTCTGTACAGCTAGCATTTCGTTTTGATTGTTATGAAGGTGCATTTGATTTGGGCTCCATTTGCCCTGAATGCACTTCCCTGCCAGATGAGCCCCCCCATGCATAGTCTGATGCATCTGTAGTTAGGGTTTGGGTGGCAGGGGGTGGTGTGAATGGCAGTCCCTTGTTTTGGTGGCAGGCCTCTGCCCACCATGGGAACTCTAGGCACAGGCGAGGTATGATAGGAATCATTGTTTCCAGGCTGTGACAATGTTGACTCCATAAACTTTTTAAGTACCACTGAAGTTTCCTCATATGCAGTCTTGCATATGGAATTAGAAGAATGCAAGAGGCCATGAACCCCAAGGCTTGCAGTATTTGTCTTGCAGATAGGGTTTTTGTGGCCACCTGTTTGAAAGTAAGTCACCAAATGAATTTGCTTTTCTGGCGCAAGGAAAGCCATCTGGGAAGTTGTACTCAAGCTTGCACCCAGGAATGTAATTTTTTCAGAGGGTACCAGTTGTGATTTCTTTTCATTTATGGTGTACCCTAGACAAGTTAGAACCCTTTTTAGAAACACCAGATGTTTTAGAAGAATGGCCTGGTTTTCTGCCTGAATTAGACAATCGTCCAGGTATGGACATATTTGAATATTTCTTTGGCCGCAAAATGCAATTACTGGAGCCAGGCACTTTGTAAATACCCTGGATGCAGTAGACAAGCCAAAGGGCAGTACAGAGAACTGATAATGCAAGTAGCCTGCTTTGAAGCGTAGGTATCTTCTGTAAGATTCCCTGATTGGGATATGCAGGTAAGCCTCTTAAATCTAGATGTACGGAACCCCCATCTACACCCTATTGTCGCAGGACAAGGATGGATTACAGAGACCATCTCCCTTTTTATTGAAAAGGAACTAAATGGAATATTAAAACTGCAAAGTTCTGTCCTTCGAGACACTAATGATTTTATTCAGAAACTTAATGCCTGTATTGACAGTATTCCGAACAACTTGAATTTGCATCTAGCGACCTTAGACAAACAGCCTCTACACTGTCATTCCAAATAATATTGGAATAGAAGCCATAAGGAATATTTTAACTTTACTGAAGCAACCATTAGAAGTGGAAAGAATTTGTGCACTACTAGAAATAGTCTTGGAAAATAATTTTTTGTGTATGGAGATAACCATATACTGGCAGTGATGGGGAGTAGCGATGGGCACTCCCTGCACTAACAGCTATTCCAATCTAGTCCTTGTAGAATGGGAACAGAAATATCTACTTCATTCAGTAAATCCATGGCACAAAAGTGTCATTTACTATGGCCGTTTTGTTGATGATCTCTTCATTTTGTGGGATGGAACCAGAGATGACTTCGAATTATTCCATGACTACTTGAACAAAACTAGTTTTCTGAAATTTACAGCTAATTATTCAACAACATCCATTGATTTCTTAGATGTAAGCATTAGCTTGAAGGAAGACAAATGTGTCTATATAAATTTATTTAGGAAAAATACATGGAGAAACCACCATTTGTTAAAAAGTAGTATTCACCCAAGACACACAACGAGAAATATTATGTGTAATGAGGTCGCTAGAATAACTAAGCGTTGCACCAATGAATCCATAAGGAACAAAGAAATTATTTTTCTCAAACAGAACTTAAAGCAGAAAGGGTACAAAGACAGAGATCTAACCATACCTACCTCTAGGATACCTACAGACAATACTACAGGAGAAATTCAAAGTATAAAAAAGGACAATTTAAGAATGACATTGACTTACAGCACTGACAATGCACAAGTTAAAAACGTGATTGAGCAATTCTGCCCTTTTTTAACACAGGATCCATCATTGAAGGCTATAGTTTGAGATGCTCCATTTTCATATAGGAACAAAAAGAATATTAAGAGATTACTATGCCATAAAAATGGATTAGAAGCACCACAACCTATAGGACGTAGTGGTACCTTTAGATGTGGAAATTGTCTGGCTTGTTCATATATAGATGAACGAAATACATTTTTACATCCCAAAACTCAGAAACAGTATAAATTTCATGTAAAAGCTACCTGCCTAACAAAAAATGTGGTTTAGTTGGCTACGTGTGCCTTATGCCCTGCCTATTATATAGGCAAGACCAATCAGCCTTTCACGAATTGTGTCTTAAGACACTTGAGAGACATTCGCAATAAGGATGTGCATAATGTATTAGCAGAGCACGTAGATTCCCACTCGGGCCATTAACTTTAATTTCAAAGTGGCTGATCAAGTAAAAACGACAATGAGGCAAGGAGACATCGTAAATAATACAGAGTTATGTGAAGTTAAATGGATAATAAATTTGCGTTCAGATCAATGGCCTGGTTTAAACAACATTATTCCACTGAAACCTATGTTAAAGACAAGGAGGCCTACTATAGGTTAAGGTAAATGTTTGCTTGTTTGAGCCATGGAACATCCATAGAAAAATTAGGCTCGATACCATTGGTCCTGAAAGAGGTGTGTAGCTTTTTTATGTTAAAGGATTGGACGAGTTGTTTTTCCTGAAAGGAAGAAGTGATGACTTAATATCCAGGAATATCTCTTTTTAAATCAAACTCAGTCCCATCATATATTCATACGATCTGAGGAAGAACATATCGAAAGCACTTAACGTAGAGATAAAGGGACTTTGTTTTAAATTCTTGTTGCTTACTGGCATTTGCTCTCATTTGACTGGACCTGTGACTGGACCTGTCTATTCAATGTGTCAACGATACGCTTGATACAATCATATCGTAAAGATCAAGGAACTTTGTTTTTCAACTTTAGTTGTCTATTAAAACTTGTTTTTAACTGACCGGACTTGCTCATTCAGCATTGTCAGTGAAACGTTTTATACGACCGTGGTGGTGCAGTGTGTTGTTTTTTCTCTACATTTCTATTACTACTTGCCAGCACTGTAGCAGTGAATTCTTTTACTTGACTCATCTTTTAAATCTAGAGTTGCCAACTAGGCAGCCTTGCATAGCATAGGAAGTAAATGAAGAGTCAGCATCTTGAATTTTGGAATGTCCAGAAAGGTGTTTAGAGTAGACAGGTCCAGAATTGGACGTCATGATTTGTCTTTTCTGGGTAACAGGAAAAGTCTGGAATAGAAACCTTGTCCCTTTTCCTCTTCTGGTATTAGTTGAATAGCCCACATGTTTAGGAGGGAAAGTACTTGTTTCTGAGCCTCTGCCCACTGATTTGGGGGCAGGTCTGACCACCCGTTTGGTGTTGGCAACGTGTGGAAATTAAATCTGTATCCCTGGGACACTATATTTAAAATCCATTTGTCATGGGTTATAAGTTGTCAGTTTTTTGCATGAACAGCCAGTTACCCCCCAAGGGGGCGGCTAAGAGGCAAGTGCTTGGTAATTTTAAAGGAAAGTCATTGAGACTGTTTACCATAGGGTGGTGTCTTGTTATTTCCAGATTTGGAAGCGGAGACACCCCCATTGCTTAGTTCTGAAAGTCCCTTGGGACTGAAACCGGGTGCTTTTGGAATGTCTGGGTTTGGCTTGAGTGGCCCTGGAAGGAGCTGGAAAGGATCAGTTCTTAGTAGGCCAGTGCCTGCTAAATCTTAGAGGTTGTACTTGTAAGAAATCTTACACAGTTTGCTTAGATTTAGCTTTATCTTCCATCTTTTTTAGAACTTCTTCAGCCTTATTGCCAAACAGATGGTCCTGCTGAAAAGGAGCATCCAACAGTTTTTCTTTAACATGATCTGGCAGAGATTGCTCCTTAAGCCAAGCATGCTTTCTAAGCACAGACCCAGTAACAGCAGCCCTGCAAGAGACCTCCAAAGAATCAAAACCACATTGCAAAGTATGTTTTCCAACTTGTTCAGCTGAATGCAATAAATCCTGTAAATCCTTATTTTCCACACAGTCAGAAATTATCATAATTTTCTGTTTAAGCAGTCCCATGATATGCTGTTGATATTTTAGCATATGGAATTGACAGTTTAAAGCCCTGATTGCCAAGGTTGCAGAAGTATAAACTTTTTTATCCCATCTATCCAGCGCCCTGGGGTCTCTATCAGAAGGGGTAGGATTTTTAGCAGTGGAAGCCTTAATGCCCTTGGGCCTCTGAGAAATGGTTTCAGGGTCCGCAACAGGATTTTTGAAAGGAATTTGTGGGACTCGGGAACCCTGTAGTATCTGTCTGGTTTACAAGGGTCCATACTGGATTCCGAAAACACATCAACAATGTCTAGTACAGGAAATATAGCCAAAGGCTTATGTTGAAGAAGAAAGAACTCCCTAAGCTTCTTTTTGGATTCAGAAAAATCCTGACTTTCCCAGTGGAAATGCTCCCTTAAGGTATGTAAAGTTTCCCCAAAAGAAAAATCCTCAGGGGGAGAGAAGCAGAGAGAATGGAATCCTCTGCATCAGAGTCCTCATAAGTAGGTATGGACAAATCCAGTTCACTAGAAGAGTCACAAGAAACAGAGTCCTGTTCAGAAGATTCATAGTCAAGTTCAGCCCTAGGCCTCTTAGAAGGGGGGGGTTGACTACCCTTGATTAGAGTAATTAAATATTCAGCCATTCATTTGTTTTTTAGGCATAGGGGCCTGAACATGTGGCCTGGGCGTTGGTTTTTTTTAGACATAGATCGAGATTTAGGCCTTAGTATTGAAGGTGGAGTCGATTTAATATGCAAGTCTGTAGGCCTGAATACACCCTCAGAAGCTGGTGCCTGCACAGCGGCTCCGGACCCATCCAAGGTAGAGACATCCGTGGGTTCCACAGGTGAAGCATCTCATGGCATACCGGACTCCGAATGGGTCTCAATAGAGGCCTGCAAATCAGAAGTAGCGGCTATCAGGGGCTGCGAAAGTGCCTCACTGAGTACTGGCGAACTGGCGACTGGCTTAGGAGAAGCGTCGTTGGCAGTTTTGGACCTCAACGGCCTGTCAGTCTCTTTTTCTTTGCATTTTTTCGGTATTCCGGTAGTCGGATGGCTAACCGATGTAATTTCTGGATAATTAAACTGAGAACCGAAATATTTAGAAGCAAAAACTAACAGACGATGGATAATGCGCTGATTAAATAAAGCACAAAACCGACAGCAAGGTACGTCATGGTCAGGGCCTAGGCAAGAAATACACTACAAATAAAACTCCTTATTAGGTATTTCTTCCCACAAGTAATACAATTAACTTTTACTGACATCAGTAAGGAGCAAGAAAAAGTTTCCCCAACGGGGTACTTAGCTTTTAGTTGAAGACTTCAGTTCTGAAACTTAAAAACGAAAATTTCAGGAGTCAGCCGACCGGCACTTGCAAACTCTTCTGCTTCGGGCACAAAGCAGCAAAAAAAACTGATGTAATGGGGTTGGCTGCATGTTTTATACCCCTGACGTCATGGAAGAAGGGACAGCAACCGACGCAGGACCCAAGACTTTGTTAATCAGTCCGACTGAGGGCAACCTGCCAGCAGATTACCTAAATGTAATGACTGCAACAGTGAACCATGAACATCTACACATTTAAACACACTGACAAGTGGAAATGTTTCTATGTGCAACTAGCTGTTTTAAATGGCACACACTGTTGAAAAATCTGAAAACAGTGTTAGTAGCATAATTGCCTTTGGTACAGAAGGCTGAGGATTCTACTCCCACACCATGTAGATTGAGTGCTGACATTGCATTGACCATATGACTGTTGATTATTTGGTGCATTATATGGGGGGATAGGGTTCTAGAATCTTGAGTATGCCCTTTGTATGAGATGCCTAGTGACTATGAACTTGTTGGTCATTTCCTATTGCAATATTACCAACTTACCAATTTTTTAATGTAATATAGGCAATTAATTCTTCAAGGGAAGCAAGCACTGAATTAGTAGATAAAACACTGATATGTGAAGTGGTTTTGCCGGTAGCGACCTCTTCATTAGTTACAGATTTCTTTAATGTGGAATTCAGATGATTTTACTTCTGCAGGGATTGCGTGTATGGAGTAATGTTGGTGGACTGTAAATGACAGAAGTCTTGAGTGGCCTTTTATGGTTGAAATTTTCTGAAATGGGTAGTTATTGGTTCATACATTTTATTTCATTGCTTATAAAATTAGAAGTTATGTACCTACCATAACGTTCCATGTTAGTTGTCTTCTCTCGCCTTCTTTCTTGCTGGATGGGTTCGGAGCCGATCCTCGGCTCCGACTCGGCACTTGCTAAGCTCGAGAGTCACTTTTACCAGCTCGAGGCAGCCCCATATCCCATGATGCAAGGCGGTAAATACCCAGATCTCGTTTGGTACCTACAGGGACAACTGCCTAGCATAAAAACTTTCCACTAAGGAAAGAAGAGCAACTAGCCTAAAGGGCTGTAAGGGGAAACCAGATAAATAAAACTAGAACTAACTGGTGCCCAAAAATCATCCAGAGACAAGGGAGATCAAGGTCTGTCCAGGCAAGGGGGACAGGAGGGAGGGTCACAAGAAAGAAGGCGAGAGAAGACAACTAACATGGAACGTTATGGTAGGTACATAACTTCTAAATGTTAAGTTGTCAATCTCGCCTTCATTCTTGCTGGATGGGACCGCGTCCCTAGCACCTCTATCCTGGGTGGCTCAATGGAACAGACTCTTGAGAACCGTGGAACCAAAACTGGCCCTACTCCAGGAGGTCAAATCCAATTTGTAATGAGAAACAAAGGTATGAGGAGTGGCCCAAGTGGCTGCTGCACAAATAGTATCTAAGGGTAGCCTAGCCTGAAAAGCTGTAGAAGTGGCTAGGCCTCTAGTGGAATGTGCCTTTGGTTTTGAGCACAGTTGTTTGCCCCTAAGTTGATAAATGTCAGAAATGGTGGAAGATAGCCATCTAGATAAGGTCACTTTGGAAACAGGGTGGCCTTTCTTATTTTCAGCATAAGAAAGAAAAAGCTGATCAGACTTCCTGAATTGCTTTGTTCTGTCCAAATAATATCGGAGTTGTCTGTGAACATCTAGATAATGCAATTTTTGTTCTGATCTGTTGGAATAATTAGGAAAAAATACAGGGAGATCAATGGATTGGTTTAAATTTGTTTTTGAAGCAACCTTGGGCAAAAAGGATGGATTAGTTCTCAAGGATACTCTGTCCTTGTGGAAGACCAAATATGGGGGACGAACAGAGAGGGCATGAAGTTCTGACACTCTCCTAGCTGAGGTAATAGCGACAAGAAAGAGCGTCTTCCAGGAAAGAAACTTTAGTGAACATGAAGCAGCTGGCTCGAAAGGAGGAAGAATTAAGGATGTCAGCACTAGATTTAGGTCCCATTGTGGAGGAGGAATCCTGACAGGAGGTCTCAGGAGAAAAATTCCTTTCAGAAAAGCTTTACAAAGCTTGTGGGACATAATGTTGTGATCTGCAAATCCGACATGAAAGTTCGAGATTGCAGCCAACTGAACTTTGACCGTGGAAGATGAAGAACCCGAGTGAAAGATTTCCGCTAGAAAATCCAAAACTGCATGAACAGGGGCAGTAAAGGGATCTATGTTCCTCGATTTCGCCCAAAGGGAGAACCGTTTCCACTTGCTAGTGTAAATCCTTCTAGTAGAGGATTTAAGGGAAGCTACTATGATATCTCTAACGGGGTTAGAGATCATAGGAAGCCTGGCTAAGGAAGGAAGTGGAGCAACCAAGCTGTGAGGTTGAGAGAAGGGATGGACCGATGCAGCTGACCCGATTGGTGTATCAGAAGATCTGGCACTGGGTCCAGATGCCACGGCTGCACCAAAAGATGACGATGAAGGAACGGAAACCAAATTTGTCGAGGCCAATACGGGGCAATGAGAATCATTTTGGCTCTCAAAACGGTAGCTTTCTGGAGTACCTGTGGTATCAATGGAAAAGGAGGAAAGGCATAAAGAAGTCCCTGGGGCCAATCTTGGGTAAGAGCGTCTCTGGGGGGATGGCCCGGAAGTGGGGAGAGAGAAGAAGACTGGGCATTTGCTGTTTTGGGGTGTAGCAAAAAGATCGCAACATGGGCGGCCCCACTTCTGAAAAATCGCCTCCACTATAGAGTGCTTGAGAGACCACTCGTGAGGCATGAGTATAGCTCTGCTCAATCTGTCCGCTAAAATGTTGGTTTTCCCAGGGATATGCGTTGCTACCAGAAACCGATGAGAGGAGATCGCCCATTGCCAAAGTCTGAGAGCCTCTCGACACAAGGGATAGGACTTGGTTCCGCCCTGCTTGTTGATGTACCATACTACGGACATATTGTCCGTGTGAACTGCAATCGTTCCTAAGGGAAGAAAGTCGTTGAGGGCTTGCAACGTTAAAAGCACTGCTCTCATCTCTAGGACATTTATGTGCAGGTGGTAATCGAATGGTTGCCACGTCCCATGAACCATCCTGCCCTGATAATGACCCCCCCACCCGATCAGGGAGGCGTCCGTAGTGACTGTGGCTACCGGGGCCGGGAAAACAAAGGGTCTGCCCTGATGGACTTGGGGAGAAGAAATCCACCAGGATAGATGGTTTTTGCAAGTTTGTGTCACCAGGATCTGGTGACGCATGGGAAGTTGTTGGTAGGACCATTGTGTGAACAACATCCATTGAAGGAGACGCATGTAAAAACGGGCCAAAGGAAGAAGAGTAATGGCAGCTGCCATGAGGCCCAATACTTTTAGGACCAGTCTGGCTTGCACCTTTTTGCTGGCAAGGATGATCCGCACATGGTTTTGGATATCTAGGATTCTCTGGCTTGTGAGGTTTGCTGACATCCGAACAGTGTCTAAATTTGCGCCTATAAAAGTAATAGATTGGCAGGGCAATAAGGAGGATTTTTCGTAGTTGACCGAAATTCCTAATTGAGTGCAGAGATTTAGGGTGTAATCTCTGGCTTGGAGAAGTTGATGCCTGGTGGTGGCTGAGAGGAGCCAGTCGTCGAGATACGGAAACACCTGGAATCCTTGACGTCTCAGGTGAGGCGTGACCACTGCCATGCATTTGGTGAACACTCTGGGGGCTGTAGTGAGACCAAAGGGCAGGGCTCTGAATTGAAAATGACTGGACCCCAGCCGAAAGCGGAGAAACCTTCTGGAGCGTCTGTGGATTTTTATGTGATAGTACGCATCCTGAAGGTCTATTGAGCACATCCAGTTGCCTTTGCCTAAGAAGGGCAAAATCGATTGAAGTGTGACCATTCGAAATCTTGTCTTTTTCACAGACTTGTTGAGTCTGCTGAGGTCCAATATTGGTCTCCAATCTCCCGTCTTTTTGGGAACCAAAAAGAACCTTGAGTAGATTCTGGGCTCTGAATGGTCTGTTGGAACTGGCTGAATGGCCCTTTTTTGTAGAAGCTTTGATACTTCTAATTTTGTGATTTCCCTTAGATCGGGTGGAACATCTGGAAGGGAATTTTTGTGAGGGAAGGGACTTTAGTCGAAAGGAATCTTGTAACCCTCGGATATGATCGACTGTACCCATTTGTCTTGTAAAAGGGAAAGCCAGGCTTCTGGGTACAGCGATAATCTTCCCCTGACTGCCTCCAAGGATGGACAATCGGGCAACACCTCAGGGATGCTGGAAGGGCTTGTCAGAGAGGCTCTCTGCTGCCCTGGTTCTGTGGACCCCCTCTGCCCCTAGGGCGGCGTCTATTATTATTACCCCCTCTGCCTCTAGGGGTAAACTGACCACGTATGTCCGGCGTGACTCCCTGAGATTTTCAGAACCACATCTTTCCCCCCTTCTGTCCTTTAGGGTAAGGCCTAGAAGGGGTGGAAAAACGGACTCCTACAGCAGAAAGAGTCTTGCCGTCTTGCTCACACCTGGTCAAAGTATCCTTCACCTGAGGACCAAACAATGTTGACCCATCGAAGGGAGAGTTTGTGAAGGACGCCTTAAAGGGATCTGCAAAATTACAGAGCCGCATCCAGGACTGACGTCTAAGAGCCACTCCTGTCCCTGCAGCTCTACTCGCTCCATCTGCTGCATAAGAAATTAGCCGCATGGAGGAGTTGGTAATGGAGTTAAGGATTCCTAGCTGAGAAGCAATCTTATCCTGAGCCGCTGCAGCTGAAGGATCCTGTACTACTTCACCTAATTCTTTAAGGATGTCCCTTTGAAGTCTGGTGAAGTGACATAAATAATTCAGCGAACGCATGGCAAAGGTCGCTGAGGAAAACATCCGCTTACCATACTTGTCCATGGTCCTAGAATCCTTGTTAGGAGGATGGACTGGTACGGAAGGATCTGCAAGTTCCTTCTTGGTGGCGGCCGCCACCACCATGGCATCAACAGGGACACCTTTTGTAAGAAATTGTTTCTCGGAAGGGGCTGTAATAAATTTAGAAGGCCTCCTGGGAACTGGTTCCATGGAATCAGGAGATGCCCACGCCTTCCGAGCTATCACCTCCATGAGGGGGTCGAAAGGCGGAGACACCCAGGAGGTGGAGGGTCGAGATCCAAACGCCTCTAGGTATATCGACTCATCCTCGGAGGGATTAATGGAGGGCCAGTTTCCCCTCTGTTTTAGGAGTTCTAGGATGTCTGAAAAAGAGACATCCTCAGAGGGGGATCTTGGGGACCCCTCCGACTCATCTAAGTTGGTATCTGAAGTTGTAGACTCAGGGGAGTCTAGGTGCTTCCTCTTACAGGTCCTCTTACGCGGAGGATCTCCTGACGGATCAGGAGAATCCTCGGAAGAGGGGGTTCTTCCCAGTGGGGAAACCTGAGGCGGTGGATCTCTCGGTCTGGGAGCAAGAGAGTGGGAAGAGACATCTACAGGCACCATAGAGGGAGGAGCTAAGGGGATAGACTGCTGACTGAGCCCGGGGGCCAGCACACTCCTCATCACCTCGAAGGCTCCCCTCCCAGGGAGATCCGAGAGACCCCGCTCCGAACAAACAGGGGCTCCCGGGCCCACCGAAAGGGAAGGCTCTGAGGCAGATGTCGGAGCCGAGCTCACCAAGGCCGAAGCCCCAAGGGGAAGAGCAGGGTCGGACAAGGGTCTGATGCCACTCACCCCCTCGGAGCAGACCAGGGAAGCCCGACCACCGGATCCCTCTAAGGAAGGTCTCAAGGAGGAGATAAGAGTAGAAGCTGAAGGAGCAGAAAGGAGTGGTATCTGCCCCGCAGCCGTAGCAGTGACTATTCCAATAGACTCCGGCTCCGAGCTCTGGAAGAGTGTCGAAGGAGGAACTTGAAGAAGGTGTGGACTAGTAGTCGTCTGTTGAGACGGACTATGAAGCATTTGGGCTAGTGCCTGTGATTTTAACAATCTGCTTACCACTCTCTCCAAATCATGGTCTGAGAGCCTGGAAGACCTAGATGATCGGCTCCGATGGCTCCGCTCCGAAAGAAGAGGAGATGTCGGAGCCGACAGTATAGGCTCCAAAGAGGGAGACCTGGACCGCTTCCTCGACGGAACCATCGGAGCCGAAGAACCCTCGGTTCCAGATGGAGCCGACAACTTATCGGCTCCAAGCCTGGTCAAAGATGTATCGGCTCTGGCCGGAGCAGACACAGGCAAGGAAATAATGGTATCGGAGCCGGCCGGCGCCGATACCGAAGCCTTCGACACATGGTGGTCGGAGCCGGTCGGAGCCGACACCAATGTGGCAGTTAAAGTATCGGCACCGATAGCCATCGGTGCTGAAGATTTAGTCAAAATAAGATCGGCTCCAGCCAGAGCCGATCTCGACTCCAAAGGAGTCGGTGCCAGGGCCGAAGGCTTAGCAGCAGAAGCCTGGGCCTTAGAGGTCTTAAGAGGGCTTACCCAAAGCAGACTTGGCCGGGGAGCCCACCGGTTTAAGTAGTCCTCTTAAAATTTATTTATTTCTCCTTTCCTGCAGGACTCTCTGGCTGAAAGAGTGACAAATAGCACAGGAGTCCTACAGGTGGAGAGGTCCCAGGCAATAGATACAAGAAGTGTGACCGTCTGTCAGAGACATCTTCTGACAGCACAAGTCACACTTCTTGAAGCCTGAGACCCTCTGTTCTTTGGACATAGTGAGCACACACACAAAACACACTACTCACAGTTCCAGATTCAGAAAATTTAACTTAAAATGGGGAAAAATAAACTCACACACACACCCTGACAGGAAGCGATGGGAGAGGATTGAAGTCCCGACTAAGTAAAACTACAAGGGAAACAGTAAACTAGGAGCTAGAGACCCTAAAACAATCTAAAAGAGACAAATACACTAATATATTAGACAAAAAGGAGGAATGGGGTGACTAAAATTTGAATAAAAAATTACTTACCAAGAGCTGGTAAAAGGAGTACCTCATCAGCGAAGCGGCAAACGAGACCTGGGTATTTACCGCCTTGCATCATGGGATATGGGGCTGCCTCGAGCTGGTAAAAGTGACTCTCGAGCTTAGCAAGTGCCGAGTCGGAGCCGAGGATCGGCTCCGAACCCATCCAGCAAGAATGAAGGCGAGATTGACAACTTAACATAGAATGTTTAAAACTACAAGTTAAAAACACTTTCTAACAAGTGGTGCTGTATTATGCAAGGAATATAATTCAATGCAATCAGGAAGATGAACACATAATGCATGGCCCTAAAAAATGTGTGCAAGGAGTCTGTTTAAAAAAACAGCCCAAAGTTAAACTTAATTCTTCACTGGCCAAATGCATTTTCTATGAATGTGGGGTTTCATGCTGTTTCAATGAATGCGAGTTTCAAGGGCAGAGAAGTTTACTGGTTATGCTAAGTCTGTTTTAATTGCAAGACTGTATTGTTTAGCAAATGGCTACCTGTGTTTTTGCTATTTTATTTCTATATCTGTAATCACTGTAGAAGCAAGTAAGAGAACAGTATGCATGGTAACTGGTGAGAAATAACCAAATAATGGAACACTGGAATGGCTGAGGAGGGAGCTGCTGCTGGGGGGGAAGGGGTTGCTGCAGGAGAGGCTGCTTTGGGGGGCAGTCTATTACCCTGCCTAGGGCCCTATTTGACCATGATCCGGCTCTGGTATTTAAAGTAGAAAATACTATGCAGAGGTAGTTGCAGTTAAAGATCCATTGTAATATAGTTTTTCTTCCTATGCATTTAAATAATTTAAGGAAATGACTGGAGTGGCTTTCTTGGGGAGTGACCCTGTGTGTATGGCTCAAATAGGGGTGTTTCATGACTGTGGTGTGGGTGGAGCTTAAGGGGTACCACAGCAGTACTTCACCTAGGGCGCCATTTCGGCTAAGGCCGGCCCTGGCCTTCAGGAGCAAATTGCATTCCATAATCTGTTCCCAAGCCTGCACGGTTAGCCTGCAAAGATGAAAAGTGCATCCTCCCCCTTTTTTGTTGATAGGCAAAATCACTGTGGTTATTTTTATGACATTCAACACCCTGGAGACTATGAGAATGCACAGCTGGTACAAAGTGGATATAAAATGACGAAATTTATATATGCATGTTTCCTCATCTGGGAAAGAGAAAGGTTCATAGATCTTTTGGATTTGTAAAGAATTGCTGAAGGAAAATGTAGGTGGTAAATAACCACGCCTTAATTTGATGCTACCTCAGTCACCATGAGGCAGATATTGAATATTTATCAGTAGATGTTGCAATACTACCTGCTGTAAATTCTCTTCAGCAAGTTTTCTACAATCTGAGTGGACTAATCGAGACATGTCCTAAGACAAAGACATGGCATACCTGGGTGGAGGCAGAATCTTAGAATCTACCCCATGGAAATCTGCAGCTTAGGTTCAAAGCTACATTACGTCTATTTGATGAAAAAAAAAAGAAAAAAAGCAGACAGTAAGCTTACACAGTATGTCCTTTCAATTGAACTTTATGTTCTATAGTTTGCCCTTATCCCATGTGTTCACGATTCCCATTCTCTCTTGAATGTTTCTATAATTCCCCTCTCCACCACCCATTCCAAAGGTACACCAACATCTTTAGCTTAAAAAAGTTTGTTTAGAAATCCAGGGGGAATTTAACCCATGCAATTAGCTGCCCGTACCTCCTCCTACCCCCCCTCTACCCTTCTGAGTCAGGATAACTGCTTCAAGTCTCCTTAATGTGGTTTTGTGCACGAATACCATGTCCCCACTGTCCTTCTGGTCTTAACTGAGAAGAGCTCTAGCTCCTTTAGCCTCAGGTTATATCTCCATTCTCATCCCACTGACGTGCGCCTGGTAGCTTTAATCTGGATTTTTCCAAGCAGGCTGGTGTCTCTTCCCTTATATGTTTTCCCCCTGAGGATACACCCTGACATTTTCTCTGCTGCCAGCGCTGCCTTCCTTACTCAGCTCTTCCATGGTCCAATCCAGGCATGAGCAATACACCTCCACATCCTTTTCCTGTTCTGTTGCCATCACTTCTCTCTCCCGCCATTTCATACATGGTTGTCATGATCTAGGTTTACACTTATCAATGGCCACATTTTTGCCTGTTTGTTCACCCTTTGTAAATAATTCACTAGAATCACCATTCTCCAATCCTGCATCTTTGTGACATCAGAAAATAACCAAACCATTTCTTTTATTTCCTCAGATATGCCTTACACAAGTACACTTGAAAGTAACTGGAACCGAGACTAAACCCTATGATACCCACTAGTCATGTGCCTAATTTCTGACACTTACTTTTAACATGACCCTGTACAGCCTACCATTCAGCTATGTGGCGATCGTATGGCTTACACATGATCCCAAACCCTCTCTAGTTTCCTGTACGCCTCTCCATTGCTTACAAAGGTCTTGCTTTAGTGTCCGGAAGACCTCATCTAACGGTAAGCCATTGTCTGTCACCTATTCACTGAACTGTATCAGGTTTGACCAATAGCTCCTTCTGGCCAAGAACACGTTGGTCGCTGTCCTCAACACATTCTTATCAGCCTTCCCCAAATAATTCTCTCCATGACTTTTGCTGCTACTGGGCTGGTAGTTGCCCAGATTTTTTTTTTTTTTTACTCTCAGCTTTACAAGGGTAACATAGCTATTATCCTGAAGTCCTTTGTCAATGGTGCATTAGACTCTGACCTGCTAAATATCTTCCTCAGGGGGCCTCTCAACACATACTATCAGATTTCTGAGGACTCTGGGAAGAAATTAATCTGGTCTTTTTTGTCAAGTCCTTCCTAACGGTGTCTATTTGCCTATGAACTTACTTTCTCTCTAGTTTGATATCTGTTCTACCTCCCTCCCATCAAGGTAAGCTACCCTTACTTTCCTTTCTGAAGACTGAAGTAAAGTTTTCATTCAGTGCCATCACTTTATCCCAGACTTCTTTTCTCTCCTTCCTATCCTTATTCAACCCGACCAATTCTGTTCCTCCCTTTCTTCCTTCTGCTATTTACATAAAGAGAGCTCTTAGATCGTTTCTTAATTGTTTCAACTAACTCCATTTAAAATTTAACCATTGCAGCCCTCACTATATTTGCTGTCCATTTGCTAGCCTTTTTCTGCTGTCTCTCATCCACTCCTTCCTTTACATCCCCTGCAGACTTTATATTTTTATTTATTAACATTTCATTACTGGGAAAGTCTGACTGGCTGGAAGCCCATTTTCAGCAGAGGGCTGGGGGGAAAAGCTCCAACACAAGTGCACTTAAGAGTAACTGGAACCGGGACTAAACCCTATGGTACCCCACTAGTCATATTACTAAGAACAATAATTTTACAATCTTCAAAACATCTGAAAAGTTTAAATCATTATAACAAATTAGTGAGAATATAAAAAAAGAAGTTATGTACTTACCATAACGTTCCATGTGAGTTGTTTATCTCGCCTTTATTCTCACTGATGGATTCAGAGCCGATCCTTGGCTCCGACACGGCTGATAGCAAAGTTCAAGGCTTGCCAGTAGCTCGAGACCAAGCCCCTTATCCCACAATGCACTGCCGGAATTACCTCAGATCTTGTTTGCTGCGAGTAACAGTATATATATATATATATATATATATATATATATATATATATATATATATATATATATATATATATATCTACACACACACATACCCTTTTATTTATTTCTACCAAGAACACTTCCCAAAGGGGAAGAAAAAATATTGAATAACCAGTATGGTACTAGCCTCTAAGTTAACAGTCAGCTAGGAGGGGGATGGGACGTGAGAATAAAGGCGAGATAAACAACTCACATGGAACGTTATGGCAAGTACATAACTTCTTTATGTGAAGTTGTTAAATCTCACCGTTTATTCTCACTGATGG
The DNA here is from genome assembly GCF_019279795.1 of Protopterus annectens. Taxonomy (NCBI): domain Eukaryota; kingdom Metazoa; phylum Chordata; order Ceratodontiformes; family Protopteridae; genus Protopterus; species Protopterus annectens. Next base: position 1,943,781,238 of record NC_056741.1, read on the forward strand.
GTAGCGTCCCTAACACTGTCACTCTTGGGTGGCTCATGGAAGTATGTTCTTCAGTACCGTGGAACCAAAGGAAGACCTGTCCCTTGAAGCCTTATCTGCTTTGTAATGCGTGATAAAGGTATGAGGCTTAGACCAAGTGGCTGCAGCGCACATATTGTCAAGGGGCAATTTAGCTTGAAAAGCAGAAGACGTAGAGATGGCTCTGGTAGAATGAGCCTTAGGTTTGCTCACAATCTCATAAACAAAGGATATACAATCAGATAACCATTTAGATAAGGTTGTTTTAGCCACTGGATTGCCTTTTCTGGCTTCTGAGAAGGATACAAAAAGTTGATCTGATTTTCTAATATCCTTAGTTCTGTCAAGATAAAATCTGAGCTGTCTGTGTAAATCAAGTTTGTGCAGCATGTATTCCAATTTGCTAGACTGGCTGGGAAAAAAGACTGGCAGCTCAATGACCTGATTGATATTTGATTCAGAACAGACTAAGTAAAAATAAAGGTTTTTTTCTGAGAGATACTCTATCAGTATGGAAAATCATGTAAGGTGGTCTGATAGATAATGCTTGAAGTTCTGACACTCTGCGGGCAGAAGTAATGGCCACAAGAAAAATAGTTTTCCAGGATAAATATTTGAGATAACAAGAATATGCTGGTTCAAAAAGGGGAAGAATAATTTGAGGCAGCACAAAGCTTAAATTCCAGGGAGACTAGGGAATTTTGATAGGAGGTCTCATGCGAAGAACGCCTTTAAGAAAAGTCTTAGATAATTTATGGCCCATAACATCTGAGCCACCAAACCCAAGGTGAAAATCTGAGATGGCAGCTAACTGGACTCAAACTGTAGCAGCTGCTGCCCCTTTCTTAAAAATCTTTGTCAAGAATTCTAAAATAGATGATAGCGGAGCTCGGAAAGGGTCAATTTTCTGTGTGTTGGCCCAAATTGAGAACCTTTTCCATTTACTGCCATATAATTTCCTGGTAGATGGCTTGTGAGAAGACAGGAGAATTTGTCATGTACCTTCTGAAATTGAATGAAGCCTGGCAAATAGGGAAAGTGGAACAGCCAAGCAGTCAGTTTCAGGGACTGCAGTGAAGGATGGAGGTCCCCTGACGGGTGCGCCAAAAGGTCCAGAACTGGAGCCAGGATCCATGGATCTTCCAACAGATGATGGTGGAGAAACGGGAACCAAATCTGTCGAGGCCAGTAGGGGGCTATGAGAATGCTTTCTGTAAAAATCTGGGTATCAATGGGAAGGGTGAAAATGCACAATCGTGTGAGAGTGCATCTCTTGGGGGATGACCGGGAGGTGGTATTAGGGCACAGTAGCTTCTGCATTTTGAATTGATGTGGTTGGCAAAGAGGGCACAGCAAGGCTGGCCCCATTTGCGGAAAATCAACTCCGCAACCTGTTGTTTGAGACCACTCATGAGGGAGCACTATCACGTTGGATTTCCCCAGGATGTTCGTTGCTAACAGTAAATGCTGGGACGACACAGCCCATTGCCAGACCCTGAGGGCTTCTCGACAAAGGGGGTAAGACTTGGTTCCGCCTTGCTTGTTCAAGTACCAGACTACTGACATGTTGTCAGTCTGAATTGCAATAGTGTCCATTTGAATTGCAATAGTTCCTAGAGGGAGAGAGTCGTGAAAGTACTGCAATGCCAAAAGTACCACTCTAGAACACTGATGTGCAGATGTGATTCTTGATCTGTCCATGTGTCTTGGGCAGTCTTTCCCTGAAAATGCCCCCCCACCCCCACCCTATCAGGGAAGCGTCCCTGGTCACAGTGGCTACTGGGGGGGGGGGGGACAAAGGGTCGTCTGACTGTGACATGAAGAGATGTCAACCACCACTGAAGGTCTCTCTTGCAAGAATCCGTGATGAGAATCATGTGGTGCATCGGTAGTTTCTGGTACGACCACTGAGCAAAGAGGAGCAATTGAAGAATTCGCATATGCATCCTTGCGAGTGGTATAGCCAGGAGTGCAGCCACCATCAAACCTAGCACCTTCAAGACGTCTGCTGGTGTAGCGTTGTTCTTTGACACCAGTGAGCGGACGTGTTGGCGGAGAAGTGAGACTCTTTCGATAGGAAGACGTAGAGTGGTAGTTGAGGTATCTAACTCCGCTCCTATAAAAACGGTATGCTGTGATGGAGATAAGGCAGACTTTTCAAAGTTGACTGTAATGCCTAATTGATGGCAGAGTGTCAGAGTGTATTGTGTTGCCTGAGTCAATTGATGCCTGGTGGTAGCGGTGAGGAGCCAGTCATCTAGGTATGGAAACACCTGGAATCCTAGATGTCTAAGATGAGCTGTGACCACTGCCATGCATTTGGTGAACACTCTGGGGGCTGTAGTGAGACCAAAGGGCAGAGCTCGAAACTGGTAATGATTGGTTCCCAGCCGGAAATGCAGATTATCTCTGGAGCATCTGTTCATCTTTATGTGATAGTACGCGTCCTTGAGATCTATGGAGCACATCCAATCGCCTTTCCCCAGGAAGGGAAGAATGGACTGAAGCATGACCATTCGGAACTTCTCTTTGTTTACGAACTGGCTGAGTCTGCTGAGGTCCGAGATAGGTCTCCAGTCCCCCGTTTTCTTTGGTACCAAAAAGAATCTCGAGTAAGTTCCGAATCCAACTTGGTCTGCTGGGACTGGTTGGATGACTTTTTTCTAGCCATCGGTGGACCTCTGATGGCTTGTTCCCTGAGACTGGGTGGAACATCTGGGATTCTGTTTACAGGAATGGGAGGGGAAGAGAACGGTATGAAATATCCTCTGGAAATGATGCTTTGTACCCATGTATCTGATGTTATATTTAGCCAGGCTTCTGGGTACAAAGACAAGTGACCCCCGACTGCCTCCAGAGCCAAACAGTCGGGCCCCCTTTCAGGGGCGCTGGTAGGGTTGACCGGAGAACTGACCTCTGTCACCCTGTTGCTGTGGACACCCTCGGCCACGGGGGTGGCGTCTTCTGTTATAACCCCTCCCTCTGCCTCTAGAGGGGGGTTTATCCACGTGTGTCCTGAAAGGCTCCCTGTGCTTTTCGGAACCACATTTTCCCTCCCCTAGGGCCCTTTGGTTAGGGCCGAGTAGGGGCAGAAAAACAGACTCCAATGGCAGATAAGGTCTTGCCTTCCTGCTCACACCTGTTTAAAGTTTCCTTTATTTAGGCCCAAACAGTGATGAGCCATCGAATGGGGTGTTGATAAAGGAAGACTTAAAGAGTTCCGCCAAGGAACAGAGATGCATCCAGACTTGTCTTCAAAGAGCAATGTCCGAACTAGCGGCTCTACTCGAACCGTCAGCTGCATAGGATATGAGACGCATGGACGAGTTTACCACTGAGTTTAGGGTAGCGAGCTGGGCGCTGACTTTGTTGGCCACCCCTGCAGCTACCGTACCCTGGACAGTATCTCCTAGCTCTTTCAGGAGATCTCTTTGTAGTCTCGTAAAATGGGTTAAGTAGTTCAGTGATCGCAGAGAAAAAGTCGCTGAACTAAACATGCGTTTCCAATATCTATCCATGACCCTAGAATCTCTGTTACGAGGATGGCTAGATGTGGATGTCTCACACACTTCCTTTTTGGTGGCTGCAGCTACCACCATGGCATCAACAGGCACTCCATTTGTCAAAAATGGCTTGTCCACTGGGGCAGACATGAATTTATTGGACTTACGAGGAACAGATTCCATGGCCTCCGGTGACTCCCACGCCTTACGAGAGATCAGTTCCATGAGCTCGTCGTAAGGCGGAGACACCCAAGAAGTGAAAGGTTGAGACCCAAAAGCCTTCAACAGCACGGACTCATCATCAGTAGGGGTCTTGGACTGCCAATCGCCCCTCTTACTAAGGATCTCTAGTATCTCTGCAAAGGAGATATCCACAGAGGGGGATCGAGGGGACCCTTCTGACTCATCCAAGTCCATGTCAGATGTCAAAGACTCCTGCGGGGAGTCTAAGTGCCTCCTCTTGCACAGTCCCTTCCTGGGCACCACCTCAGTGGAGGGATCTAGGGAGGTCGCAGAAGAGCAGGGAATGCCATGTAGGGGTACTTGAAGCTCAGAGTCTCTACGCTTAGGGGGACCGGTAGACGAAGAAGCAGACACAGAAGCTTGAGGGGACAGGGAAGGCCGAATCGATGCTGATGTTGTCTTTGGAGACAAAACTCTCCTCATAGCATCGAAGGCACCATGGCTCCGATGAGAAGGAGTGGACAAGACCAGAGAGTACCGTCCGATCCTCCCGCACCGAAACCATGGGCTCCGAGCCCGAGGTAGGAGCCGAGCTCATCCGAGCCGAAGCCCCGAGAGGAAGAGTCGGCACTGACAAATCGGTTTAACTATTCTCCCCGGACCTGATGGGAGAGCATCGGCTCATAGAGTCCTCGGTCAGTGCCGAGGACATCCGAGTAGATGGAGCCGATAACTCCGGTGCGGGTATCGACTCTAAGGGTTTGACAATCATCGGTTCAGTTTCCTTCGGCTCCGAGAGTCTAGTGCAGCTCGGAGGAGGAGTAGACAAATCCGGTTCCATGGTCTTCAGCACCGACGAGGTGGTCGGGGCCAACAATTTGGCAAGTCCTGGTGCCTGTAAAAGCTTCTGCACTAGCCGATCCATGTCCAAATCTGAAAGGCTGACTGAGGACTTAGATGAATGCACCGAAGGTGCCGACTGGAGCAGAGGAGAAGAGGGAACTTCAGAGACCAGCTCCAATACTGAGAGCTGGCTCTGAATCAAAGGTACACTCTGTTCAGAGTTCTGTGGAACCAATGACCCACCCTCTGAAGTTTTTGCCTTTTTTGCCACTTTGGGATCTGAAGATTTTGTGGATTTGTAGGATGTGCTAGTACCCTCATGGCTACTCAACACCTCAGAAAAGGAATGCTGTAGTAATCCCCTGTTTATTAGCTTCCTCCTTCTCTCCAAGGGGACTCTTGAAGAAAAGGAATGGCAAATGCTGCAAGTGTCTTGGAGGTGTTTAGCCCCCAGACAGTAGACACATTGAATGTGTCGGTCAGTGATGGACATTTTCTGCCCACAATCTGGGCATTTTTTGAATCCCGATTTAGGATGGGATTTTTCCTTGTCATCCGACATAGTTAGGTAAAACAAACCAGTATACTACAAAAACTAAGAGTAAAGTCCTTACTTAACTTGTAAAGACCCATAAAGCAACTAAGCCCAATCCGGGCACTATCTATAACAATTAACTATAGATTACAAATACAGGGCTAAAGAGGCCCACAGAGAAAAACCCGGACTATTAGAAAAATATTAATAAGTCTAAATAGGGCTAAAGGCCCACACAAAACAACTAAGCCAACAGGGCACTAACTATCCAAAACTATAGATTCTATTATCTAATTTACAAACACTAACACACAACTATCTTATGATAAACTAAACAAAAAAAAGTTTTTTTTATCAAAACGTGCTGTTTTTGTTTTATCACAAATGGTCTGAGCTAGCTGGATCACAGAGATCTCTCTTGCCGCAGAAAACTAGATCTGAGGTAATTCCAGCAGTGTATTGTGGGATATGGGGCTTGGTCTCGAGCTACTGGCAAACCTTGAGCTTTGCTATCGGCCGTGTCGGAGCAGAGGATCGGCTCCGAACCCATCAGTGAGAATAAACAGCGAGATTTAACAATTTCACATCATTGGTTAAGAATTGATACCAAGTTATATAACGATCATTTAATATTTATAGACATTTTAGCGTCTGTAGAGAAATTAAAGGTAAGTTAGTCTAATATAAACAGGAATTGCAATATGAAGTGAAGGAGAAACAGGCTTATTGCATATTTAGAGAGAAAGGGAAGAGAATTTGATAGACGTAAAGAACGGAGAGTAAGGAGGTGCAAGGAATGTAAAAGGTACTTTTTCACATTTAGGGATGTGGACTATCTTGGTTTTGAGCAAGAACAGAGACAGAATTTAGCTAGGAAGTCTTTCAGAGTGGTTTTGAAAGATGGGAGGGAGGGTATTGACCCGATGGATACAGGTAAGGATTTCCAAGCCTCAGCATCCTTGTATGAGTACAAACAATTTGTAGACAGACAGGAGTTTTCGGTTACTGGAATGCAATGACCAACTGGGAACATAGTTGTGTATTACATTTTTCAAGTTTTAATTTTTGTGAAGGCTAGGGCGGCCACAGTGGTGCAGTGGTTAGCGTTGCTGCCTCACAGCAAGAGGTTCTCCGGTTCAATTCTCAGCTGGGGTGCCTTCTGTGGAGTCTGCATGTCCTCCTTGTGGTCGCGTGGGCTTCCTCCGGGTGCTCCAGTTTCCTCCCACATCCCAAAGACATGCTGCAGGTGGACTGGACACTCTAAATTGGCCCTAGGTACAGTGTATGCGCCTTCTGTGGAAGGTTGGGCACCGGGCTGGCAACTCGACACCATAAAACTCCACTGCTAATCATGAGCAGACCGGTGATCCGCTGTGGCGACCCCTAACTGGGATAAGCAGAAAGGAGATGATGATGAATTTTTGTGAAGGCTAGAGGTTAGTAAAGATAGGAGCAGCATAAAGCAGTATGGGGAGGAGATTAGTATTGGCAAGTGTAGTTGTAGTCGCTTAGCAGTTTATGGCTCTGTAAAGCATCCCTAGTTTTTGATGAGTTTTTCTTATGCAACTGTGTTTATGCAGGTCGAATGTAAGCGTATCATCCACTACCATTCCTAATAATTTGCTATGAGAAGTGACTTTAATGGTTGTATCATCAACAGAGAGAGAGGACTCAATTTAGATTTTTCATGAGAGAGGGATATGGGAGAAGTAGTAGTTTGCTCTTTTTTTGGGTTGATCATGAGTTGTGAGTTACGAAGCCATGTTTTATCGTCTGTTAAAGCTTCCAGAGTATTTTTTTGGAGGTGTATCATGTTGTCAGATGTACAAATGAGAGTGGATGCATCTGTATACTGTATTAGTGTGGCCTGTTGTGAGGATGTATAGAAGGTGTCTGTGAAAATGTTAGAGAGGAGAGAATCAAAGATAGAGCCTTGTGGTACAGAGTGTGTGCAGTGCCGTTTTACTGACTGATAATTACTGAACAGGTAGTTCTTGAACCACAGAAGGGTAGACTGAGAAAGACCTAGTGAGGGCATCTGATGTAGAAGTTTGCTGTGAGAAACTGTATGGAAGGCTTTAGACAAGTCTAGAAATAAGGAAGAGACTAGTTTGCCATTACCTCTAGTTTTATTGACAATATCTATATTAGATAGAAGGGCAGGGCTAGTACTATGGGAAGGATGGAAGCCATGTTGTGGTGTGTATAGGAGTTCTTCCTGCAGGAGATGGTCGAACAGTTGTTTTTGAATACATTTAAGTATTTTGGCAAGAGGAGATAAGACTGCTATAGGTCTAAAGTTATTAACATATGTTGAATTTTCTCCTTTGTGCACATGAATAATGTGTGACTTTTTCAGAGAGATGGAACGTGGGATTTCTGGACTGACTTATTTATAAGGATTAAAACATGATAAGCAATGCTACTGGCTGTTATTTTTAGGTACTTGCTTGGAAGGTAATCACCTGAAGAACAGCATGGTTTAAGAGTAGTTTTATACAGGATGTGGGCGAAGGTGAAACTGGATGTGCTGATATGTGGCTGTTGGGCAGGGTTGAGATTAGATGCTGACGAATCCCTTGTTAGAGATGCTATACTATTTATAAAGAGTTTAACTGTACTGCAGTTTCGAGTGGAGACTTATCAGGAGAGTGGTTTGATTTGAATTTCTGGCCGGAATGTAAAACTTTTTTAATGTATGTCCACAGTTTTTTTAGGGTTGTGTTTAGCATTATTCTGAAAGTTATTATAGTATAGTATTTTGTCTTCATTTGTTTGTTTTCTAGTATGATTGCGAAGCATTCTAAAGTTTAAGATTTGAGGTGTTTTACGTGTTTTTGCCATTCTTTCCATGCTTTTTCTCTATCCTGCATGAGCATTTTACTCTTTTTTTTAGATAACCAATTTGCATTATTTGTTTTAGTCTCTTCCTTCTAGGAGATGCAAGGCTATTTAGGATATTTAGACAAGTTGTAATGAATTCATTTACAGCATCATCTAAGGGGGAGGATTTTTAGGCAGTTCCAGTTAACAGATGACAGTGTAGTAATGAACATTTCTGGGTTAAACTTGGAAAGGTTGCATGTTGTTTAATAAATATGTTGTTTAACTGGATGTGTGAAATGTCTGGTCCTATAGACTGGGAGATGATCACAGGGAGTCTGACATTGTACCCGTAGTGGTGTACTCAAGAGGGTTTGATACTAGGATCCAGTGCAATAAGGAATTTGATGTCTTGCTATAAAGTGTAGGGCTATTAATTAGTTGCGTGAAACCATTTAAGTTCATGCTAGATGTAGAGGAATTAAAGTTTACATCCAGCCAACTGACATTTACATCACCTAGTAGTATTTTTTTCTTATGGAAAGGTTATGGATATCCAGTGTAGGATATCTTTTGCACTAACTGCTAGTCTCACATTCTTAAGAGACACAGTCCCCACTTCTTTTCGAGTCTTCCCCATACTCTTGTCCATACCCCTGAAATTCCATCATTGACCCCTGTTCATATTTAGCTTACTCCCTGGGTTTGCCACCAGTCTCTGAACTCATCCCTGACCAACTACCCATATCAAAGCATAATTTATTCTTCTAAGATTCCAAACTATCAGCTTTACACTTGCATAGCTACCCTTTCCCACTACTGTAAGTCTGTAAATGATCACTGAGCCTCAACCTGGACATCCCTACATTGCTCTGCTATGGTTATAACCATATCCAAAATTCTATCATTTCTGATACACTGCTACACCAGCTGCCTGAGTCCCTTGTGGTCAAGACCTCAATTATTTTCCACTTTTCTTTAGCGTGGAGCTTGGAATCTCTCAGTCTGCTTCCGACAGATTCAGATCTACCATGTGTATCAACCTCTTTGCCCTTCCCATACCTTTATTCTCTCTTCTCATCCTCCTCTCTTGCTGTGTGTGGAGGAATAAATCCACTATTAATTCACCAGCCCCCTCCTTCTGGAAGTCTATTTCTAGTCACCAATACCTCTGAGCTGCAGGCACTATGTATAATGTTCTCTTTCCTTAACAGTCACATCTCCTAACAATAGTTCCTGACCGAGTCTGCAACCTTGCACCTTTCCTTACATAGTAGTCTTTCTCCTCTCTGGTTTCAATTATGATGTCCTCATTTGTGTAGATTGCAAAATGAAACCTGATGCTCAGACTTCTAAAACAATACAAATTAACTTATATACTTACCATAATAATAGCAATGGAAGTCCACACTCGTTAACAATCAGGACTGAAACTGCAGGTTTCCAGTCAGTGTGACATCTGAAACTTTCTAAGGCTACATTCTCCTTTTACTCATAATGCTGTGCAGTCTATCTTCTTCGCCAGATCTTAGGCATGCAAACAGAAAGAGAAATGCAGCAAAAACTAACCACCAAAGAAACTTGATTATCACCAGTCCACACCTAATCATGCCTGCTGAACGACACTGGGTATAGCAATGAAGATGGATCATGTATTCACAACCTACTGTTGGCTAAATTAAATTACCCTCAGATCTCGGATGAAGAGGTACATCCTTATTGACCAGTAGGATGGGGTTTTCCTCACAGAAACAAACCTTGGATGACTGTGGCTTCAAAGGAAGACCAAAGCCAAGCTGTATCCTCTGAAAAAAAAAAAAAACAAGTCTCAGCTGCACAAGTATCATCCAAGGATGCATTTTAGAAGATGATCACTGCTCTGGTTTAATGTGAAAAAGGCAACATTTTGCTGCAAATTTTACAGCAAACTATAATGGAATCTAACAACCACCTGTGTTACGCAGAGAAATAACCAACCAAGAATCCTTTTCACTACACTTTCTTCTGTATACACAGAATTTAAGCCAGGGAGTCAAACAAGCGGCCTGCTGCACACCTGCCGAACAAGTCCCTGAGTTGGCCTGCCCTCCAGTACACAGCAGGGCCACCAGCCGACCCACCTTACATGAAATCACAACTCATCACACTCTCATCTTATCACTATTTCAAGCCATTAGTCTGAATACATGCATTCACTCACTCACTCCCATCGCTCGCCCACAGTCTCTTCAGCATTCAGAGAAGCATTCACTCACTCACTCCGACCGTACACCTACACAGTCTCTTCAGCATTCAGACATGCATTCACTCACTCACTCCAATCGCACACTCACACAGTCTCTTCATTGCCATTTCTAGCACAAGCATACCTCTCACCTGTCCAGAATTTCACAGAATGTCCAGATTTAAATAGTGTAACTTCACTGCCCTGCTGCTGCATTCATAAAGGTAAATGAATAGCATCATTTGTCTTGTTTTAGTATCAGAAGTGCAGTACCTATATACAGATAATGTGCAGTGCATTTTTTCTGGCTCCATTACTCTGCAGCATAGTTACCTGTCCTTGATTTTCCTTAGCATTTTATGCCTCATATTTTGGACTGTTCTTTGTAAAATGTGTAGTTTTCTCACAAATCATTGAGAGTTACAGTCAATTCTTTGGGGGGAGGGGAAACCAAAAGCCTCATGACAAGCAGTGCGTGCACCAAATTAGTCCCCCCAAAGTCACTGGTGTGGGACATCCAGAAAACATCCCACAAACCGAAATGTAGACTTGTTTTAAAAAATAAGTGGGTACTTGTAGTCAAGTCTTCCTCATACTCGTCCCCCTCTGGGGTCACTGTCGCTGGTCCATGACCAACACCCAGGGTGCCCCCTCAGCGGGGAGAGGGACCTCTCCCGTTGGCGGAGGTGCAGGCTCAGGCCCCTCCTCTCCGCCCACCAAGGTGCTCCTATCTGGTTGATCCTGCCAGTAGCATATGCTCGTCTCAAAGATTAAGCCATGGAAGTCTCAGTGCACTTGGACGCTACAGTGAAACTGCGAATGGCTGATTAAATCAGTTATGGTTCCTTTGATCACTCCACCATTACTTGGATAACTGTGGTAATTCTAGAGCTAATACATGCTCATGAGAGCTGACCTCTGGGGATGTGTGTGCATTTATCACACCAAAACCAATCCGGGTCTTGGCCAGGCAACTTTGGTGACTCTAGATAAACTCGGGCCGATCTCGTGCCTTCGTGGAGGCGACATGACATTCGCATGTCTGCCCTATCAACGTTTGATGTAGTGGCCAGTCCTGTGCTTTTGATTAAACTGCAGTAGGTTTTGGTTACTGTTTTAGGTATCTGCACGGAGCAATCTGTCTTTGAACAGTAGTCTTGCTTTGTCAGTTGGAGTGTTAGACTGAATATATATATAAATATATATAATACTTTGAATACCTTTACCATGTTTGCAAGTAATCTCGCTTCGAAGTATAATAAATATAGTAGAAAGATGAGTGAAGAAAAAGTTAAGGAGTTAGAACAGTCAACTCAAAAAGCATTAGTTACTGTTTAAACTTGTTCAAGCTAGTGATGATGTTGTTCAGCCAAGTTATAGAGGACTGCACAAGAAATAGCTGTTTCACTGAAGCCTTTGGGGGGGGGGCTTTATGACGAAATGTATGTTGGTGGCCGTGGAAGATATCTGCTCTGAAAAACATCAAATATTGGCAAACATAAGCCTTTCAAGAAATACAGTTGCACATTCTAACAGTCAAGTCAAAGAAAAAGTTGCTAAATTTGTAGCATTTTCTGTAACAAATGATGTGACACAGCACAACTTGCAGTGTAGATGACAATATGCAGGGGGAACTGAAGAATTTGTGGAGTTGGTAACAATGAAAGGAACAACGGGGATGATATACTTGTGAGTTTAGTAGGTGCACTAGATAAAATAAGACTGGACAAAACTGAGTCTGGTTACACATGGAGCATCTCAAATGGTTGGTAGAAAAGCTGGCATGGCAACAAAGTTAAAGGGAAAACTACTTGCTATGAACTCAGACCATCACATTCAGTGTGTCCATTGCATAATTCACAGAGAAGTGCTTTGGAGTAAAACATTAAAGATGGATCATGTTATAGATGTTATTACGGCAGTGAACTTCATATGTGTAAGGTCTGAACCACAGACAGTTCAACAGCTTATTGGAGGAAATTCACACTTACAGTCTGCCAGATCACACTGATGCTCGTTGGTTAAGCAGAGGAGTTGTGATGAAGTGCTTTTATGAATTAAGTACTTCACAACGCTAAAACCATTTAATCAAGAACAAAGCTTTCGCATAAAATCCTTCCTCAATGTTACAAAAATTTTTAAAAGAAAGAAACTTTTATATATTAGAAATAAAATCACATGACATAACCTAACCTATCAAAACACACACATTTAAAATTCAAACATTCACCTAAATATTACATATACACACATACCAGTGCATATACACACACATACAATACATAATTACTAACATAATTATTGTCACTTAACATTCTCTTGTTTTCATTTCAAAATGGGTTTTATAGCAACCTGTTTATTTAAACCGGGGTACACATATGCCTGCCTATGTACAATCCATTCATACTCCTTGGTTTCCAGCCTATTATTAATGTCCCCACGTCTAACATCAGAATGAAAAAAGCAGAGACCTGTATTAGCAAAGGCACAGTCACACCAGCAGAAAGCTGTTCCTGACAAAACAGTGACAGAAAGGAAAACTATTAATTTATTTACTGACATTTGTTTACCAGGAAAGTCAAACTGGGTAATAAATACCTATTTGCAGAGAAGGCCCAGGGAGAACAGTTCCAGTCTGTTGAACAACATCAAAGAAGACACTAGTAAAAATGTAATTAAAAAAATATAACTGGACAGAGTGTTTATGAAAAATGATTATTTGATGTACACCAGCCAGGAGTGAAGCAAGTTTATCCCGATAATCAGGAGATGTTGACAGGGAGGGGGTGAGATTCAAGCTAATATCAATCCATCAGCCTTCAGAATATATACTTTTTTCTTCTTTTAACAAAAAAACATTCTTTATTGAATTATCATTTACAACAAAGGCAATCGCACATTTATATAAATGAAAATAAACCATATTCACATTTTCCGTTGCAAACATTATACATCACTTATAACCTACAGTCATTGGCAGTTAAACAATATATAGCTCATTCAAAATTGCTGCCTTGCCTTAAACCTCATTCCTCCTCCAAAACATTATTTTGCGTGTACTGTTCCGACAATTCCCATTCTTATCTAAGTAATTTGTTTCCACCATTTTCTAAAGATCCCACTTCCATTTTTTTATCTCTGTTACTATATTCACTAGTACAGTTGGATTAGACTTTGATTTCCATTTTCTAGTAAATTCAGCAAGGTCTTGCTATGTATAGGCAACTCTGACCTGTATCATAGCTCAAAAAATAATTTCTTTAGTTACACCAACTTGTTTACCCAGTATTTCTGACAGAGTAGTCTGCAGGGATTTTTTTTTAAAGTTTGCCAACTCATCACACTCCCAAACATATGTTTCCAATTACCTACGTCTTTCATCCCTATCACACGTCCAACATTATTGGTACACCCAAGGAAAAATTCTTCTGAGTCTGCTTGGGGTACAAAAATACACATGCAACTTCTTCCAAGCAAAGATACTAAATCTTCTAGACTTTGTTGCATATTTGGGAGACATATAAACATATTCCCTTTATTTCTTTGTGAATCATTTATCCTGTCTCTCCTACCAATCTTTTCTAAACTCCTTTGATTGATTCTTATATGTTTCATACAATATTTTATACGCCACACCAATTATCTTTTTTTTCACAGCCTCTTCTGTTCTAGATGCCACTATAAATTTTACCAGTGCTGATCTTTCACTTGAGATCCCCCTATTCCTTTCCTTTTGCCTATACTCTGACATTGGATCCCCCTATTCCTTTCCTTTTGCCTATACTCTGACATTAATCCTTGACAGGGAAAGCAATCTCTAGCCTGCAGTCCAAATGAATTCTTGGCCTCTTCCCATTTTATTACCTTTTCCCCTATAATTATTTGCTCCCAATATCTTGGCTTCTTTGTTTTCTTCAGTAAATTCCATCCCCCTCTTGCCTATTCTCTGTACATGTAACTGCAGGCATCCCTACTGGCAGAATATCCTTTCTCCATTCCCATGTTAGCTTAGTTCTTATAATACTTTCTGCTACTTTATGAACGTAGTATTCTGTATGGTATTGTTATTCTCCTTAAGGATCTGCATTCAAAATCCCAGTCTCTCCTTGTTTCTTTAGCCCTCCCCCCCCCCACCCCCGTTTCATCATCAACCTTTTCCACTATGAACAGCAGCTTTCTGCTTGTGCTATGTATAGAAGCCTTAACTGTGTGGCTTTGAAATACCCATTCAAATCAGGTATTCCCAAATCATCTTGTTCTATCAGAACCATCAACTTATCCCATTTGTCTTGTGCCATCTTACCCTCCCAGATAAAATTCTTCAACTCTATTAATTGCTATCCATAACTTCTCCTCTGGTTTATAAAAATAGGTTTGACCCGTGTATAAAACTAAACAGACTAAAAGCATTTCACTGCCTCTACCTTACTGTCCATATCCATAAAACAGAGCTTCCACTTTCTCAGTTTTTGCATTATCCTTTGTTTAGTCATGTCTAACATATCCTTAGCTGCCATAACAAAATCCTTTTAACCCATACTTCTAAGTACATTTTATCATGTCCCCATCGATTCAGTGCCAACTTCACCCCCCTCTCACCCCCTAAAAGTCCCATCTCAATACCGAAAGATTGCCAAATTTCGGTAATAACAGTCACAGGTAAAAACTGCACTCTCCAAAGCTAAGAATACAACATCCATGGGACCAAACATCATCCCGGGCTGTGTACTACATGAACTGGCACCTCACTTAACTGTCATGTTAAATCATAGCCTCACCTCAAGCTTCGTGCCCACTGAGTGGTGCACAGTTACTGTTATCCCACTCCACAAGGGGGGATCCACCGTGGATCCTGGGAAAGTACAGTTGTGTACACTTACCATAAATGTAGATGTTCGAGTGTATTCACTGTTGCAGTCATTACATTTGGGTAATCCTGCTGGCAGTTTGCCCTTAGCCGGCCTGAATTCCAAAGTCTCGGGTCCTTCGTCGGCCGCTGTCGGCTATTCCCTGACGTCAGGTCGTCAGGGGTATAAAAGAAGCAGCCAACGCCATTTTCCTCAGTTTTTCTTGCCCCAGATGTCAGGTGCCACCAAAAAGGGTAGCCAAATGTTTTTATATATATATATATATATATTCATAAATACACAAATATAAATTTTACCTTCATCTATAAGCAAATACACCACATAGGTAGTATAAATCAGAGGAGGACAGATAAGATCCAAAAGAAAAAAGGGGGAAGGCAGGTGGGTAACCTGGACTGCAACAGTGAATATACTCGAACATCTACATTTATGGTAAGTGTACACAACTGTACTATGTTCTTTGTGTTTCACTGTTGCAGTCATTACATTTGGGGAGAGTCCCAAAGCTATGGTTGGAAGGCTGGAGCTAGACAGCAGTAGGAGTGGCTATGAGGCCCTGCAGGACTGCAGTGGCAAAGCCTGCCCTGGATTTAGAGTAGAGTGGCAGATGATAATGCTTTGTGAAGGTGTGCACTGAACTCCAAGTAGCCGCCTCTAAAATGTCGCTGGTTGGTACTCCCCTGAGAAAGGCTGCTGAGGTGGCTGCAGCTCTGGTGGAATGAGGCCTAATGCCCTTAGGCACTAGTTTGCCATGGTGTACGTAGCAGAAATGAATGCAGTGGCCTAACCACTTAGAAATAATCTTCTTTGAGATAGGCTTTCCTTGCAATCCTGCAGCAAGAGGATCAAGGGTCTTAAACAGATGCCATATGCTGCTCGGTTAAAAAAACTCCAGCTCTACTCAGTTGCATACCGCCTACTTCGAGGTGATCTATGCCTGACATACAAAGCTATGTCAAATCCAGAATTAATGGACATGCTCCACCTCAGTAAATCTAAATCCCTTAGAGCCACACGCTAGAGGGACTTGAACCTCAGCACAGAAATAAATAGAACTTGCTGGAGGGACAGGTTCATAACCCAGAGGCTCCCTTCACTCTGTAATAGAATTCCAGTTCATGTGAGGCAGAGCACCTCACTGAATCTCTTCAAGAAGAATCTCGATAAGTGGATGGGGGATCGTAGGTTTGTCCCAGGGATTACTCCCGTGACACTATTAGACAGAGGGACAGTAAACTAAACCTTAAAAAGGGCACAGTATACTAAATCAAGGGGTGGCGTAAGCCATACAGAATCGGGCTAGGCTTATAACTGCCCCAGAGCAGATAGCCTAGTATGAACCTATGAACCTATATGCCACTAGTAAATGCTCTGTCTTCCTGAAAGCTTTGGTTATGTCCAAGTAGAATCTAAGCTGCATGTGTATGTCCAAAGAATGCAGAATTCTCTCCCCTTTGTTCTGTGGATTTGGGTAAAAGTTTGGCAGATGGATGGCTTGGTTAAGAGCCACACTGGACACTACTTTAGGCATAAATGTTGGGTTTGTCCTCAGGGAGACCCTGTCTGGATGAAAAAAGATGAAAGGTTCCACAGCCATGAGCACCTGTAGCTCTGAAACTCGTCTTGCAGAAGTAATTGCTAAGAGCAGAGCTGTTTTCCAAGATAAAAACTTCGTATCAGCAGTAGCAGCTGGTTCAAAAGGAGGCAGTGTGAGCTCTTCCAAGAGATAGTTGAGGTCCCATGCAGGTATTGGTAGTCTCCTTGGGGGCCTTACATTTTTGGCTCCTCTGAGGTACTGCCTTAATAAAGGGTGAGAAAAAAGTGGTGGCTCTGTATTGTAATGAGCCGAAATGGCAGAGGTATGAATTTTAATTGATAAAAAATATAGGCCTCTGTCCAGCATCTCAGGTAAGTATTGCAAAATCTGAGGAATATTTGGTACTGCTGTATCAGTTCCTTGTGCCTGGTTCCAGGCACAGAATCTCTTCCATTTTCCAGCATAAGATTTTCTAGTACCAGGCCTTCTGGCTTCCAGAATGACATCCATCACAGCTTTGCTGAGTGGTGTTTTTTGTATGACTACATTATCCGCCATGCTGCCAAGTTTAATGTCCTGAGTTGGCTGTGCATGATCTGATTGTTTTGCTGGGACAGTAGTCTAGGTATTTGAGGTAAGGTCCAAGCTGGGTATACAGATAAGTTCCTTAGTATTGGATACCAGTACTGGCATGGCCAGTCAGGGGCAATCAGTATCATCTTTGGCTTCTCCTGTCTGACCTTTAGGAGCACCTTGGGGAGGAGAGGCAGTGGAGGAAAGGCATATACTGATAGGTTTTTCCAGCTGAAGGATAGGGCGTCCACTTTCCATGCTTGTCTGTGATAAGTCCTTGTGCAGAATCTTTTTAGTTGGTAATTGAGAGGGGAGGCAAATAGATCCATGTCTGGGCATCCCCATTTCCTTGTTATCATGCTGAAGACTTGTAGATGCAACTTCCACTCGTGGGGATCCATGAGGTTTCTGCTTAGTTCGTCTGCCAGAGTATTTTCTTTTCCTGGCAGGAATTGTGCCTGCAGATGTACTTAGTAAGTCAAAGCTGTGACCCACAAGGTCATGGCTAGTCTGCAAAGGGGTTAAGAATGTGTGCCCCCCTGCTTGTTTATATACCACATGACCGTGGTGTTGTCTGTCTTTATTAGTAGTTATCCTGGTTGAAGTAGGTCCTTAAAGGCTGTCAGTGCATTTTGAACAGCTAACATCTCTTTTTGATTGATACGTAGATGCATTTGGTTTGAGGACCATGTGGGCCTGACTGCATCTTCCTGCCATGTGGGATCCCCAGGCATAGTCTGATGCATCCATTGTTATTGTTTGCCTGGCTGGAGGTAGTGTGAATGGCTGTCCCTTGTTCTGGTGACAAGCCTTTGCCCACCATCGGAACTCCTGTTGCAGGCAGGGAATGAGAGTAATAACTGCTTCTAGGCTGTGGCAATGTTGAGTCCAAACACTTTTTAGGTACCACTGAAGTTTCCTCATATGCAATTTTGCATATGGAATTAGTAGGATGCAGGAGGCCATGAAGCCCAAAGCCTGCAGAATTTTTCTTGCAGATAACTGGGCCTCTGTTGCCAACATTTTGAAATAGGTAGTCAGTTGCCTTTGTTTGTCTGGCATGAGGTAAGCCATCTGGGCAGTTGTATTTAAGATATTATCTCTTGTGAGGGTACTAGTTTTGATTTCATTTTGTTGACTGTGTACCCTAGGCATGCTAGAAGTCTTTTTACAAATGCCAGATGTTGAGGTAGAATGTCCTTGTAATCTGCTTGAATGAGACAGTCGTCCAAATAAGGATATATTTGTATTCCTCTTTGTCTGCAGAATGCAATTACTGGTGCCAGGCACTTTGTAAAGACCCTGGGCTCAGTAGATAAGCCAAAGGGCAGTGCACAGAATTGGTAATGCATTGAACCAGCCTTGAATCTTAGGTATCTTCTGCATGATTGTCTGATTGGAACATGCAGGTATACCTCTTTTAGGTCTAAAGTCACAAGCCAAGCATTCTTGCCCAGCATGGGCAGAAGTTGCTGCAAAGTCAACATTTTGAATTTCGGAATATCCAGGAAAGTGTTCAGAATAGATAGGTCCAGTATCGGCCTCCAGGCCTTGCCCTTTCTGGGTACCAAGAACAGTAGAGCAAAATCCTTGTCCCTGCTCTTGCTCCGGTACTTAATGAATGGCCCCCATGTCCATGAGGGATGACACTTGTTTTTGCGCCTCTGCCCATTCATTTTTTGGCAGATCTGGCCAGCCGTTTGCCTTTGGCAGAGTATGGAAATGGAACTTGTAGCCTTGTGACACTATGTTTAGAACCCACTTGTCCTGGGTTATGATGTGCCAATTTTGAGCAAAAAGTGCTATTTTTCCCCCTAAGGGTGCTGCCAGAAGGTAAGTGCTTGGTGCTGGCAGAGGAAAGTCATTGGGACTGTTTTCTGAATGTTTGTGATCTATCTTCTCCAGCTTTGGAGGTAGAAGCCCCCCATTGTTTGGGCCTATAAGAACCTTGCACCTGGGATCTGCCCCTAGGGTGTCTGGATCTGCCCCGTTGAGGTCTGTCTGACACAGGAAAGGACCAATTTTTTGTAGGCCAGCGTCTACTAAACCTAGGTGGCTGTACTTGTAAGAAATCTTTGAGTTTGCATAGATTTAGCTTTGTCCTCCATTTTCTTTAACACCTCTTCTGCCTTAACACCAAAGTATCATGCTGTAAAGGTGCATCTAGTAATTTTACTTTAACATGATCAGGCAGAGTTTGGGTCCTTTAACCAAGCATGACTCCTAATTACAGAACCTGTAACTGCGGCCCTGCAGGAGGCCTCCAAAGAATCAAAACCACATTGCAAAGTATGTTTTCCAACTTGTTCTGCTGCATACAATAAATCCTGCATTTCCTTGTTTTCTGCACATTCAGAATTTAACATTTTCTGTTTAAGCAATCCCATGACATGTTGCTGATACTTAAGCATATGAAATTGACAGTTTAAGGCCCTTTCAGCCAAAGTTGCAGATGTGTAAACCTTTTTTCCCCATCTATGCAGAGCCCTTGAATCTCTGTCAGAGGGGGGTTGGGTTTTTTTGCACTGGAAGCCTTAACTCCCTTTGGACCCTGTGAAATAGTTTCTGGGTCAACAGCAGGGTTTCTAAAAAGAAATTTGTGTGGGTCAGGAACCCTGTAATATCTGTCAGGCTTAACAGGAGCTGGGGGTATGAGTCAGGGGTCAGACTAGACTCCGAAAATACATCTACAATGTCTAACAGGTGGAATGGCTAGAGGCCAGTGCTGAGCTAGTAAAAGAAAATCCCTGAGCCTCTTTTTAGATTCTGAAAAATCTTGGCTCTCCCAGCAGAAATGCTCCCTTATGGTATGCAAGGTTTCCCCAAAGGAATAGTCCTCAGGAGGAGATGCTGAAGGTATAGATTCTTCAGCATCAGAATCCTCATGGGGGGGAAGAGAATATTCCTGATCAGAAGAGTAATCAGAAAAAATAGAAACCTGATCTGAAGATTCATAGTCAGTGTCTTGCCTAGGCCTCTTATCAGGAGGGGGATGGGAACCCCTGATCAAGGTAATCAAGTCTTCGGCCATTTTGAGCATCTGCTTTTTGGGCATAGAGGCCTGTCCACATGGCTCTTGAGTTTGTTTCCTTGCTTCAGAAGGTGCTTTAGTCTTTGCCTTTGAAGCTGAAGTCATTTTAATGTAAAGATGTTTAGGTCTGACTACACCCTCAGAAGCCGGTGCCTGCTCAGCGGCTCCGGACCCATCTGAGGGAATAGCATCCGAGGCTTCAATACCTTGAGTATCCAGCAGCATGGCCGACTCCATGTGGAAGTCGTTAGCAGCCTGTGACTCTAAAGTAGCGAGCGTCATGGGCTGGGAAAGCGCCTCACTGAGAACCGGCGACTGGCTTAGGAGAAGCTTCGTCATCAGTTTTGGGCCTCGGTTGTTTTTCTTTATCCTTTTCTTTGCGTTTTTTGTAAACTCCGGTAGTCGGATGACTATCTGATGACATTTCAGGGTAATTAAACCGGCGTCCAAAATAGTTTAAAGCAAAATCATACTGACGCTTAATAGTGCGTTGGTTAAATCAAGCACAAAACCGACAACCAATAGCGTTGTGATCAGGGCCTAGGCAAGGAATACAGTAAGAATGAAAATCCTTATGAGGTATTTGCTTTCCAAAAGAAATACAATTATTAACTTTTTCTGCCATCGGTCTGGAGCAAGAAAAAAAGTTTCCCCAACGGGGTACTTAGCTTTATTGAAGACTTCGGATCTGAAACTCAAACGTGAAAATCTCAGGAGTCGGCCAAGCAGCACTTGCGAACTGCTTCTGCTTTGGGCTCCGCGCGGCAAGAAAGACTGAGGAAAATGGTGTCGGCTGCTTCTTTTATACCCCTGATGACCTGACGTCAGGGAATGGCCAACAGTGGCCGATGCAGGACCCGAGACTTTGGAATTAAGGCCGGCTGAGGGCAACCTGCCAATAGGATTATCCAAATGTAATGACTGCAACAGTGAAACACTAAGAACATCTATCGCCCCATCAGTCTGACAAGCCTGATCTGAAAGGCCATGGAACTTATAAACAAAGACATTGGCAACCTTCAAACACTGGACCCCAACCAGTTTGGGTTCGTGAAGGGCCGATCTTGTCTCCTGAACCTGACTGACTTCTTTGAATCAGTCCCCAAAGCTGTGGACGAAGGTAAGGCAGTCCACACAGCCTATCTGGACCTCGCCAAGGCCTTTGACACCATCCCCCACTCTGAAATCATAGATAAACTTACTAAGCCGGGCATTAATCCCTACGTCACTTGATGGGTTGCCAACTGGCTTACTGACAGAACCCACACTGTAAAATTAGCAGACTCCAAATCCAGCTCCAGACAAGTGCCAAGTGGAGTACCTCAGGGTTCAGTCCTGGGACTACTCTTGTTTGGCATCTACGTCTCTGAAGTACAGGCCAACACTAAGAGACTCTGGCTAACAAAGTTCACAGATGACTGCAAACTAGGAGCCATTACTGCATCCCTAAATTATGTGGATATCCTACAAACGGGCCTTACAGAAACAGATGCTGTGTGCCAGAGCCATGGGCTCAATGCCAAGAAATATACAGTTTTCCCCTTTGGGAAAAAAACATGCATCTGTGAATTACCACATAGGTGGCAGTACACTAAATACCGAAAGTGTGATAAGAGATTTAGGGACACAGGTGGACAGTGGCCTCACCTTTGATAACCACATTGCCACAACAGTCAGGAAATCCTTTTATGTGGCACACCTCATCACTAAGGGCTTTTCATCCAATAAAGAGGAGGTTATTGCCCCACTGAACTCATCCCTCATTAGACCCATTATAGAATACAAAGCCCCATTTGGTATGTACCTCTCAAGACATCTGCAACAACTGGAAAGGCCGCAGAAATACCTCACTAAAAGAATCACAGGCCTAAAGCAGATGCCCTATGCTGACTGCCTAAAAAAACTCCAGCTATACTCTGTCACATATCGTCTACTCAGAGGCAATCTCTGCTTAACATACAAGACCATGTCAAACCCACAGCTGTTGGACATGCTACACTTAAAGAAATCCCAATCCCTCTGAGCCACACGCTCCAGGGATCTAAACCTTGTCATCACAATGGACAAAACATGCTGGAGCGATAGGTTCCTGACTGAGACTCCCCAGACTCTAGAATAGACTGCCCATACATGTCAAGCAGAGTGCCTCTTTGGCCCTCTTCAAAAGGAACCTTGACGATTGGATGGGAGATAGGAAATTCGCCCCGGGATCATGTCCGTCGCCCTGCTAGACAGGGGTCCAGGGAAGTAAATATTGTGGGAAGCATAGCCAGGGAATTGTCATGGCTAGGCTTGTATAGGCTCTAGGGCAGATAGCTTAGTACCAACCTATGAATCCATTAATATGGGTATTACTGAACCAATTCACGCGTAGGTACATAGTTTACAGCTATTGCCTTTGCTTTATTTTCGTATTACAAAAAGACTTGACTTGGTCTCAGAATGTTCCACAACACTGAAATGTCTCTTTTTGATTTTATCAGATACAAAATTATATTATCTACAAGTAAAGACAACTTTTCTTGATCATACCAATTATATACTTGAACTTTTGAGTCCCTTATTTTCTTTGCCAATGGTTTTTAACTATAACACAAATAAAGGGAAGAGGATACCCCTGCCTGGTTCCTCTGTTCAAACAGAACTTCTCAAAGAGGAACCCCCTTCCACACTTGAATTTTATATATCCTCCTAATAAACCTTATAAATTTATCAGGAAATGCAAATGCTTCCATTGTCCTACTCGTACGTCCTAGATTACTCAAATGCTTTTACTGCATCAAAGCCCACAAACAACAGTGTTTTTTTTTCTTACAATCTCCTTCCCTCTGGATCATCATTGTTTTATTAACGTGGACAAATGTTTGTCTAATCTGCACAAAACCACACTGAATTACCAATGCTGGCATCACCTTTACCATTCTTTTAGCCATTATAGATATAAATATGTTATAATCATGGTTTAAAATCGAAATGGGCCTATATGAAGGTGGATCTGATGGGTCTACCATTTTTAAGTATTACAGCCACCACAGCTTTCTTCAAGGATATTCGTGCTTTTCCACCTTTTAAAATACTGCCTCACAAAACCTTCAAGATCTTCATCACTTTTGTTCCTCCTAGCTTCCAAACTTCCACAGAACACCATCTATACTTAGAAACTTTCCTATAGATTGGTTATACATCACCATTTTCATCTCATCTCCTCTTATCCTGTTGGCAATTGAGCCTCATCAACATCTACATTTAGCATAGTTAATTCTTTCATAAACACTTCTGTTTGAACTTTCTTCTTGATTTCCGTACTACTCTGCTTTATACAGACTTTCATAAAATTTCTGAAATATTTCTAATACTTCTACAGGACTGGTTATTTTTCTTGTTATAAACTCTCTAAGCTTGGCAACAATCATTTCTGCTTTCTGTTGCCTGAGCCATTATGCTAAAAGCTTTGGACCTCTAGAGTTATCAAAATATAGTTGCAGAACAGCAATCTTCTAAACTCATGCATATTATCTATGTAGTCCCTTATTTTCTCTCTAGCAATCTGGAATTATGCCTCTTCTTGTTGTGCAAGATTCCCCCCTATTCTGCAATACTTTAACCTTTGCCAGTCCCTCTAAATAATTGTTACTTCTTAACTATATCTTTTTTCTTTTATTTCCTTTTTTTAAACTCCACTTTCATTTCATCTGAAGAAATGTCTATTTTTCCCAAAACCCCCTGAATAATTTCCAATACCCCTTCATTAAATTCCTTTCTATTTAAGAGACAGGTGGGGAAGAACCAGTGTCTTTTTCATTACCCTGTATTTTTATTTTAGTTATTACTGGTGTGTGATCTGAAACAGTTACTGGATGTGTACCAAAACTTCCAGTTAAATGCACATGTTCATTTAATTCCTGTCTAGTCTAGCCTAGCCCGGTATTTGTACCTTGGGGAATAAAATGCAAATTCTCTCTGAACTCCTACCTCTGAATTAATCTTCCGTATGGAATATTTTCATAAATTTCTGCAAAAATCTACCCACTTTTGTTATATTTTCCCTTCTAGCCCCCCATACATCTTCAGCAAATCAAATTCCATTCCCCACCTAAAAGTAATATTAATGAAAGCTGATTATTCCTCTCAGAATTTTCTTACGCTCCGCTGTAGCAGTTTTAGGTGGAATATAAATACATGCCAGCACTATGGTCCTCCTTTGCCAGTAGCCCCTTATTAGTACAAATTTTCCATATAGGAACAAGGGTAAGGTAATCATTTTGAAACTAGGTACCTTGAGGAACAGGTTTAGGAACGATAAATCCAGAATTGGCCTCCATGGGTCGTCTTTCCTTGGTACCAGAAACCTTTGTTTCTTTGGAGGGAGGGTAGGTGCCCTATGGTGCCTTGAGCTAGCAGCTGTTGAATGATGGAAGGGAAAAGATGAACTTGGTTTGCTGGAGGTTGAGGAATTCCCTGGAAGGAGGGTAACATCTACCAAGTCATGAAGTATCCTCTCTGAATGAGAGAGAGGACCCAGTTTTCTGATTTGATTTTCCACCAAGAGGGTAGGGAGAGGGTGCTCAAAAGGGATGGGGGAGGGGGGTGTTTGGGCTTAGTAGTTGAGAGTCACAGTGGAGGTGGTCAGGTTTGGTCAGACTGGCTCCGAAAGGGGGTGGAAGGAAACCTGGGAGTAGAGCTTTTCCTAGGTTGCCTATGTCCCTCTGGCTGAGGAGCTGGGTGGGAGGACTGCCTCCTGGTAAAAGAAGCTCTTTGTGGGTAGTTTCTGTGATATCTGGGGATAATAAACACCAGCAAATGTTTTAGGTTCTGAAGTTCTTTTCCCTTTTCTTGAAGGGATTTAAGAAGTTCTGCTGAAGCCTGTCCAAATAGGCCTTCATTGTCCAGTGAGGCATCAAGCAGTTTAGTTTGCACATCCATAGTAAGTGGCTGAAGTCTTACCCAGAAATATCACCTCAGCACTGAACCTGATGCAGCAGATTTTGAAGAGGCTTCCACGGCATCATAATTGCACTTGGAGTGCCTAGTCGCTTGAGATGCTGTGGAAAGTAGGGTGTTGAGTTTTTATAGCTGAATCAGGAACCCAAGAGAGGTGGGTAGAAGCCTTGGAAATGGTGTCCAGGACATACCTAGCCATGTGTGTTTGGTAGTTGAGAGCTCTTATAGCAAGAGTAGAGGAGGTATACACTTTCTTCCCTAGTCTGTCCATGAACTTACTGTCTCTATCAGTACGGTAGAGAAGAGTAGAAGGTAATTGTCTGGATGTTTTAATCAGCAGAGACTGCAGTAACTGCTGGATCTGCTGGTGGGTTTTTAAATAGGAAATGGGTGTCCAGAGGGACCTTGTAAAAATGGTCAGGATGTTTAGTGGCTGGGGGTTGTGAATCTGGGGCCTGTGAAGTGGCCAAGAAGGCATCTTAGAATGCAGGTAGCAAAGGGGGCACAGCAGAGGGGGATGGTCGTTCCATTTACAGCAGGTCAAAGTATCTTTTCTTAGTGTCAGAGACCTCTGAAGCCTGCCACTTAAAATGATCCCTCATGAGGGAAATGGCGTCTCCAAAGGTGAATTCTTCACCAGGAGACTCAGGGGTGATGGGATCCTCTTCCTCTGGGGTAATAAAATCCTTGGGACAGTCTATTTGTGATTCACAGATTAGTGATTCCTCAGAAGAGGAGTAGTCTTCCTCTGATACCTCTAAATGAGGTCCTGAAGGGGTAAGCAGCTGGTGGTTGCATCTGTTAAGGCCTGGAATGCCTTAAAAAGACTCTGAGAAAACTTCCCATCCAGGAACAGGATGAGGCTCAGGATGCTTTAGTTTTTGTTTTCTCTTCATAGGGACAGATGCTGAGAATAAGTAGGAGCTGATGTCTGGCTGGATAGTAGTGTAAAAGTAGGGCCTTCCAGCTGTATGAGCTACGGTTCCCATCTGCCATCAGGATATGATGGCTGATTAACCTCGGCAGACGTACTCAAAGTTTCTGCTATCCCAGATTCCATCGAGGTACCCGGGCCTGGATGGGAAACGGAGGTCTGAAAAAGATCCCGGGCATTCAGCAGCCTCAAAAATCTCTACGGATGCCTGAGGTGCAGTGTGGGAATCCGACCTGATTTTCTTGGCCTTCTTCCTCAGCAGCTCATCGGATGTGAATACTCCACCCTCCATACAGAGCAAGACATGTCGGAGCCTTTGCTTTTCCAAGTATAATTTTAACGTGGCCAGACGGCTGCAGAGAGTTTTAGGTACAAAGGATTTGCAAATTGGGCAGGACGTATGGTCGTGGTACTCGCCTAAACAGAATACACACTTTTCATGCATGTCTTTGTGAGGAATTTGTCTTCGACAAGAACACTTCCCCTTTCTAGTGGACATGTATGTTTTGGCAATTAACAAAAGACAAGGAAAACCCAATTGGGTACTTAATCCGTAGCAGTTGATTGTAGCGGACGTCCGAGAACTAGCGATCTGCTTCCCGAACTGGAGTCAGATGTTCACTTCGGCAGAAAAATTCTGACGTGTGTATGTGCAGACATCACTTTTATAACCTACGTCGGTTTACGGCTCTGACAGAGGATGTCGCACGTACCCTCCAGAGCCAAAGACTTTGGTATACTGGCCAGATGTCGGCACTGCAGGGAGCAACCTCCCTGCTATAATGAATACTGCAACATGAGAATAGATGGACATAATCCAGTTACTGGCTAGAAGTTACACAACCTGGATACCAGCAAAGATGATATTTGGAGAATGTAAAAGAAAATCAAACAGAAAAAGAGAAGAGAAAACGCTGGCTGAGAAGAATCCTTCAGCTGCTCAGCCAAAAGCAGGTCAGGTTTCAGCTTTAGTACAAGAAATGCCTTCCAGTAATTTAATGCACTGAGAGGTGTTAAGTGAGACATTGAAGCACTATATTAAGTCAAACGATACAGGATAAGAAAAACAGAAGCTTTAAACGGCTATTTAGATGAGCAATAAAACTGCAGAAATTGGACACCGACATGAAGGAAAGACCATCTGAACATCAAGCTTTAAGAACTGTTACAAAAAAAGAGCTAGAAGTTAAAGCACACACAGAAAACCTGAGATTTTTTGCTACACCACAGTAACTAGAAGGAATAGACTGCATTCATTTTATGGAGGTACAGACAAGCACCTGGACAGGAGTTCAACAAAAGGATTTGTTAATTCTGATTGCACCTTCGGTGTATCCTCCAAATCTAGCCATCAGAAAACAATCTAGACTTATATGACTAAAGATGCAAACAAATAAACAAAAAGAACTTCTAAAAAACTGTGGCAGAAGGGAAAGTATGAAAGATTCGAAACAGATTTTTCACTGTATACCAAGCAGAAGAGAAGCAAGTTTATCCCAGCAGTCAGCGGATGTTAAGAGGCAGGTGAGAGATACAAATTGCTATAACCAGCTATCTTACAAATATTTTTCTGTAGCATCAAATATATCCCTGGATGTATGTAGAAGAGGCAAAGGAAGAAAAAGTTTAGCCACCAAGCACAAGGGTGCACCGCTTCTCAATCACCTGACAATAACAAAGTCAAAGAGAGACTTTGCCAGTGAAACAATGTATACTGTTCCAAAGAATGATACTTGAACAGAAAAAAGCCTAGGAGCTAACGAGAAGAATCAGAAATACCTTGGAGAATGGAGGCGGGAGCTTGAGATAATTAGGTTTACAAACAGCAACCATGTGTAATTAGTGAGTAAATGGGAGAACTGTAAAGCATCACTTCTATTAGAAACAGTTTAGACATGAACTGCGGACTCTGCAAGAAGTGGATGAAAAAGACAGGAATTTTGTTGACTCTGTTAACCTGGTGAAAAAAAATGATAAAGCATACACTGTACTCTATATCAATGTTTAGGGAGATTCTGAAGGGACTGAAGAAATAATTATAAGTAACAGTTTTTTTATTTTTACTAATAGTTATATAAAAATGTCATTATGCAAACAGCATGTTACACTTTTTGCATAACCTCAGAGGACATGTCTTCCACGCTGGGTTCTGCAACTTCCACATGTACCCGCTGTACCCATATTGATGGCAACCGGTCGTTCCTCCAGGCTGACGTTGACCACAGGAGGAAAGTTGGGTGGAGGAAGTGCAGCTACGGATTCAGGCCTAGAGATTTTGGCCTTTTTCATAAGTGGCTTGATGGGCTGACCGGACAACCCCTCCATACCTAAAGCTAAGCGCTTGAGGTGCTGATTCCCAAGATAAATGTTTAACGCGTGCAGACAGCTACGCAGAATTTTCTGAATGGAGGCCTGGCAAATGGAGCAGGACTTAAGGTTGTGCGAAGGCCCTAAAAAAAGGTAAAGCTCATGGGCATTTTTATGGGGAAATCTGACGACCGCACCTACACTTTCCCCTCCTGGATGACATGAACCTATACAGGCATGCAGTGACCCAAATAAAACGTCCCCAATGGGGTACTTATCTTAGAATTTTTTGATCAGACGGCCAGTACAGCAGAATCAGCTGACGTTTGACTGGCGGCAGAGAAGTTCTGAGGATTGGTGTGTGCAGATGTCACTTTTATGGCCCACGTTCCCTTAGCCAATGTCAGACATCCCATTCACCTAGCAGTGACTAGAAGCTTTTGTACACTGGCTGGACACGTTTAGATAGCAAGAGAGGGAAACCCAAGAGTTGGAATAGTGCAACATGAGAATAGAAGGACATTTACTAGTGACTGATGCACCTGCTAACAATATTAAAGCACATTTTCTTAACTGTCATGTATCTAGGCTTTACACAGTAACAAGATAAAGGCTAGAAAGAAAATGTTAGTTAATATAATGTGATCTTGGACTGCTGGGCTGTGAAACTGTATTGATCATATTATATGAAGAATTAAAAGATATAATGTCTCTTGTTTTCAAAAGGTAGATGTGGATGTCCATACTGGGGGGGGGGGGGGGGGGGGCTGACAGGCTTGAAAAATAAGACAAGATGGAAAAAACATGATGAAAATACAGTTGTGTAAACTTAACAGTAGATGCTCAAATGATCAGTGCTCCAGCAGTCTTAGTTACATGGGGTCATACAGTGCCAAAGATATAACAGCCAGCAAGCTTCCAAAGCTTCAATGAACCTTCCGTGCGCTCAGTTAGGCAGCTCATACTAAGATGCCTAAAAACACAGGTTTGAGCACCAAGACTTTGAGCTTTCATGCCAGATGATTGAGAGAGAGAGAGAGAGGGGCTGATCCCTGAAACAATACAGCAAGGAGTAAAAAATATATACACACCCTGGTATAATCAAAAACAAACGGGGTGAAGTGAGGAAGCAGCCACTGCAGCAGTGATCATACACCTAGAAAAGGAATCAAGCTTGCAGTGCTTTACAAAAGCATGTACAGAGGACCTAGTTGCTGCTTCTACATTACGTCTAAAATCCAACCCTTATCAAAAAGCTACAGATGAAGCCAAGGGCTTGGTACAGTAAACTTGGATACCATTTTAGGCATAGAAAGGATTAGTTCTTTAAAAAAAAAAGTATCTCTTAAAAATGTGATACATCTGACAAACCACAAGAGCTTGCAACTCAGAAGTAAGAGCAATCAGTAAAAGTTTTTCATGTTAAGGACCTCAAGTCCGCCTGATGAGCTGGTTCAAATGGAGTAAGTGTTAGCTTCCCTAACACAAAATTAAGATAACAAGGAGGAATAACTGGTTATCTTCAAAGTCTCGGATGAAACCCCCCCCATCAAAAACACTTGTACATGAAAATGCGTTGAAAGAGGGGCTGATAAATGAACACTGATGGAGAAGTAAGAAAGGCCAAAGGACAGTAACTCGCACAAATATTGTAAAACAAGGGAAACACCATCTCTGAATGGGTGCTGGTTATGTTGTTGGCACCAATTCGAAAACCTTTTCCATTTGCTAACGTATGATTTTTAGTAGCAGACTTTCTTGTCTTTATAAGTATCTGCTGCATGTCTTCAGTAAACAGGTGCTAAAGGGAATTAAGACCCCATCATCCAGGCAGCCAGCTGAAGTTTATTTGGGTTGGGGGTGTATCAAACATCCCTGTTCATTTGTGAGTAAATCCAGTCTGTGATGAAACCTGCGGTAATTGCCATTGGCCATTTTCAAAAGGGAGAAACACTGATGCCTGGGCCAGAATGAAGTCACTACAATGACTTTAGGGGATTCCTTCTGAATTTTCAGAAGTACCCAGGATATCGGTGGAAAAGCATACAGGAACATTCCTGTCCAAGGAAAGGAAAATGCACTGGTCTTCTAGGCCTTCTTGAATGGAGTCCTGGAGCAGAATATTACTGACAGCTGATCATTCAGAGAGGACACAGAGGCCTAACTCAAGCAACTCCCCACAAATGGATCATATCTGGGAAGACCCCTCCCCGATCTACTTTTCATTCATATGGGGGGGGGGGTCTACCTTTGTCCTACTCCGCTTGTTTGCAACATGACTGTGCTCTGACGGGATTCATAACAACTTGAAAAGGCTCAGAGGTGATTCAGAAAATTGAATGTCTTGATTAGAGCAAGCATCTCTTATATTTTGTGTGCTTGCTTCTGTCCTTGGCATCCCAAACACCTTGCACTTTTAGCCCACCTACAACTGCTCCACAAGTAAAGTCTGAAGCACCTTTGGTGACTGACTGCTTTGGGTAGGGGGCTTGGATTTATGGATATTTGCCATCTGCACCAAGAAATTTCTCTTCTGACAAATCCCACAACTGGGATTTGCAAAGATAAATAGTTGTTGGTGCTGGGACCCAAAAGACTTCAGGTACCATTGCGCCTTTCACATGTGTAGCATAGCCAGGAGTATTGAGACTCAGACACCATGAGACCCAAAATCTTGAAATATTCTCTGCAAAAGTGTTAATGGAAAACCTATAAATATATGGAATCCCAGCTTCTGTAACAGATCTCTCACCACAGAGAGATTTCTGACACTGTGAAAGAGACTCTGTAAAGATAAACAAGTTGCCTAAATATGGAAAAATGTGGATAACCCTGCAGCCTGCAATGAGGATTAACTGGAGCTAGACACTTTGTGAATACTGTTGGTGCACTGGATAGTCCAAAGGATAAGGCAGAAAACTGCTAAGGTGATCCAAACGCACAAAACCTTAACACCTGAAATCTGGAAGAATAGTGATGTAATAAGAATCTTTTAAATCTAGTTTTACCAGAAGATTTAAGCAGTAACTGGTTGTGAAACTACAGCATTTTAAACTTGGGCACCAACACAAATTAATTTAGGAAAGAGAGAGCTAGAACTAGTTTCCAAGCATTTTCTTTCTTTGGCACAAAACTTAGAAGGAAAAAATGACAACGTATGTTGAATGATGGGGAGGTATAGAAAAGTCTATCTGGTGGATGAAGAATTACTCCCTGAATTTCCTCCCACTGTCATCTGTAACCATGACGAACGATCTTCAGAACCCATTTGTCTGGAACTATCTCTTGCTGAAGACAGAGAGATTCACACTTTCTGGAAGGGAAAATGGGACTGCTACGGTGGTGGTCATGGATCCATTAAATAGTTATTCTGTCTTGTTGGACTACCCTTTTTTTTTTTTTTTGGGGGGGGGGGGTTCTACATTCTTTTTGGAAATCCCTTGCCACTGCTTCTTAAATATCTGTCTACCAGCATTTTGCAGTGTGTGTTTATTACTTTTCTTGCCAAAACTGGATGAGGAGTTACAAAATTCCTTGAAAATTTTGGAAAAGGAGGTCTGACCACAAGCTAATCAACCTAGGATATCCACATGCCCCCCCCCCCACCCTCCATTAAGGAAACCGGTAAAAAAATTCTCCAAAGCCAACTTCATGCTTCTTAAGACGGAAGTGGCGAACTTCATGACACCCATACAGATGGACAATACAGTTACGACTGCTGAATCCTACACAGATGCACTCTATAAGCAGTTACACATGTGTATGGATTGTGCTATCCCAAACAGAACCAAGACGCTATCCTCCAAAAAAAAAAGGAAGCCAATCTGGTGGTCCCCTGCCATAAACAAACTCTACAACAGAAGGAAGAAACTGCTGCAAGAGAAAGTAAAATCCCATGAGTGGAGGAGTTCCCTGGTCAGCCTCAGTAAGAAGCGGAAATCCTTTATAAGATCCTCCAAAGCTAGTTACGGAAACAAAATCGCCACTGATTCTAGGGACAACCACAAAGCATTCTATAGCTATGTCAAGAATCTCAATGGCAACATCCAGATCTGCTCTGAGTTACAGCACAATGGGATGAAAAATTACAGAACCAACTGATATTGCCAACATCCTGGCAGATAGGTTCAGTGCTTAACTTTACCCCCCCCCCTCACCTCCTAAAGGCCCCATATCTATACAAGAAGAATGCAGAGTCCCTGTAATCACAACTACGCAGGTAAAAGCTGCACACTCTAAAGACAAAAACACAGCACCCATGGGACCGGACAACATCCCAGGCTGGGTTTTACATGAACTTCAGAATGAACTGGCTTCCCACCTAAGCACCATGTTCAATCATAGTCTCACATCAGGCTGTGTGCCCACTGAATGGCGCACAGCAACAGTTATCCCACTCCACAAAGGGGGAGCCACCACTGATCCCGGGAACTATCGTCCTATTAGCCTGACCAGCTTGGTCTGTAAGGCCATGGAACGTATCATCATGGAACTCAAACAAAGACATTGGTAAGCTCCAAACTCTGGACCCCACCAAGTCTGGGTTTGGGAAAGGCAGATCATGCCTCCTGAACCTGATCGACTTCTTTGAGGCAGTCACCAAAGCTGTATAAAAGGGTAAGGTGGTTCACACAGCCTATCTTGACCTCGCCAAGCCTTTCGACACCCCCCCCCCATTCTGGAATTATAGCTAAACTCACTAAACTAGGTATAAATCCCTATTGTCACAAGATGGGTTGCCAATTTGCTCACTGAAAGAACCCACACTGTAAAGGTTGCAGACTCCAAATCTGACTTCACACCAGTGACAAGTGGAGTACCACAGGATTTAGTCCTGGGACCTTGCCTGTTTGGTATCTACTTCTCTGAAGTACAGGATAACACAGAAGGCCTTTGGCTAACGAAGTTCAGAGATGACTGCAAACTAGGAGCCATAGTTCAGTCCCCAAATGATGTGGACATCCTACAGAAGGGCCTCACTGAG